>NC_092718.1:211354532-211402274 GCF_047496885.1 Scyliorhinus torazame
ACATTGCTCTAACTCCTCTCACTGGCCGGAGGACAGGTATTAAGGATTTGAATTTTTTAAAAAAAATACAGTAACTTCCACAACCCAGGACCATAATACCACAACCTTCTGATTGAGGCCAGAGGGCGACCCACTGAGCCAGGGCTCACATCGTAACATGAGGAATGGTTAAGATTGTCAGACGGGGGGGGGGGGGGGGGGGGAATGGACGAGCAAGAGATAACATGAAGGGTTAGGGAAACTGGCACGTACGGGAGAGAGCCACTGTACAAAGCTATGTAAACATATAATTTTGCCATGTATATATCTTGCTCTGTGCGATTTCTTGTTATTTTGTTACCGGGGGGGGGGGGGGGGTTATTGTTTGTAAGGGAGAAACATTGTGTTAAAAAACTTTAATAAATATATTTTTTAAAAAGATTGTCAGACGTGCGTATTTGGAAGGTTCAAAAAGACAGGTTGAAATGTACAAGTTAATATTATGAAGTTAGGGCGCATGGTTGCGCAGTGGTTAGCACTGCAGCCTCATGGCACCGAGGTCCCAGGTTCGATCCCGGCTCTGGGTCACTGTCCGTGTAGAGTTTGCACATTCTCCCCGTGTCTGCGTGGGTTTCACCCCCACAACCCAAAGATGTGCAGGGTAGGTGGATTGGCCACGCTAAATTGCACCTTAATTGTAAAAAATGAATTGGGGTACTCTAAATTTAAAAAAAAAAATTTTTTTAAGTTAGACGTGAAACTGTTTAGCTCAGTGGGCTAGACAACTGGGTTGTGATGCAGAACAAGGCCAGCAGTGCGGGTTCAATAGCTGAGAATTCTGAACTCTCCCTCCGTGTACCCGAACAGGCGGCGGAATGTGGCGACTGGGGGCTTTTAAGACATAGAGACATAGAACACTACAGTGCAGAATGAGGCCATTCGGCCCATCGAGTCTGCACCAAACCCCACTTAAGCCCTCACTTCCACCCTATCCCATAACCCAATAACCCCTCCTAACCTTTTTTGGTCACTAAGGGCAATTTATCATGGCTAATCCACCTAACCTCTGCACGTCTTTGGACTGTGGGAGGAAACCCGAGCACCCGGAGGAAACCCACGCAGACACGGGGAGAACGTGCAGACTCCGCACAGGCAGTGACCCAGCGGGGAATCGAACCTGGGACCCTGGTGCTGTGAAGCCACAGTGCTAATCACTTGTGCTACCGTTGCCGCCCAAAGTAACTTCAGAGTAACTTCATTGCAGTGTTAATCTAAGTCTACTTGTGACAATAAAATATTATTATTATTATTAAACTACCAGCCAACTTCATGACTGATGTGGGGATAAAGGTGCTGCTGAAAAACAGAATAAAGGCGATTGGGGAGGTGAGGTTACTGAAAGGAACGAGATTGAGCCTTGAATCCACAACCTCTCGCGATCTAGGAGCCCGGTTGGCAGGAATAAAACAGTAAATCAATTCAACGGCCTTTGGTCTCCTCCCGGCATGTTCGGAACATAAGAACTAGAAGCAGGAGTAGGCAATCTGGCCCCTCGAGCCTGCTCCACCATTCAATGAGATCATGGCTGATCTTTTGTGGACTCAGCTCCACTTTCCGGCCCGAACACCATAACCCTTAATCCCTTATATTCTTCAAAAAAACTATCTATCTTTATCTTAAAAACATTTAATGAAGGAGCCTCTACTGCTTCACTGGACAAGGAATTCACAACCCTTTGGGTGAAGAAGTTCCTCCTAAACTCAGTCCTAAATCTACTTCCCCTTATTTTGAGGCTATGCCCCCTAGTTCTGCTTTCACCCGCCAGTGGAAACAACCTGCCCGCATCTATCCTATCTATTTCCCTTCATAATTTTATATGTTTCGACAAGATCCCCCCTCATCCTTCTAAATTCCAATGAGTACAGTCCCAGTCTACTCAACCTCTCCTCGTAATCCAACCCCTTCAGCTCTGGGGATTAACCTAGTGAATCTCCTCTGCACACCCTCCAGTGCCAGTACGTCCTTTTCTCAAGGAGACCAAAACTGAACACAATACTCCAGGTGTGGCCTCACTAACACCTTATACTTATAACCTCCCTAGTCTTAAACTCCATCCCTCTAGCAATGAAGGACAAAATTCCACTTGCCTTCTTAATCACCTGTCGCACCAGTAAACCAACTTTCTTGCGACTCATGCACTAGCACACCCAGGTCTCTCTGCCACAGCAGCATGTTTTAATATTTTATCATTTAAATAATAATCCCTTTTGCTGTTATTCCTACCAAAATGGATAACGTCCCATTTGTCAATATTGTATTCCATCTGCCAGACCCTAGCCCATTCACTTAGCCTATCCAAATCCCTCTGCAGACTTCCAGTATCCTCTGCACTTTTTGCTTTACCACTCATCTTAGTGTCGTCTGCAAACTTGGACACATTGCCCTTGGTCCCCAACTCCAAATCAACTATGTAAATTGTGAACAGTTGTGGGCCTAACACTGATCCCTGAGGGACACCACTAGCTACCGATTGCCACCAGAGAAACACCCATTAGTTCCCACTCTTTGATTTCTATTAATTAACCAATCCTCCATCCATGCTACTACTTTTTCCATTAATGCCATGCATTTTTTATCTTATGCAGCAATCTTTTGTGTGGCACCTTGTCAAAGGCTTTCTGGAAATCCAGATATACCATATCCATTGGCTCCCCGTTATCTACCGCATTGGTAATGTCCTCAAAAAATTCACTAAATTAGTTAGGCACGACCTGCCCTTTATGAACCCATGCTGCGTCTGCCCAATGGGACCATTTCCATCCAGATGCCTCGCTATTTCTTCCTTGATGATAGATTCCAGCATCTTCCCTACTACCGAAGTTAAAGCTCACTGGCCTATAATTACCCTCTTTCTGCCTACTGTAGCCACTTAAAATGGCTAACTCCCGATTTAAAATGGCGAACGGCAAAGGTTGATGGGAAAGGTTGATGGAAAAACGAGCAGCTGCAGGTTGAGTGTGTATTTACCTCTGGAAAGGCCAGACAAGATCGATACCAGCAACCATCAGCATAACAAAACACCAGCCATCTGCATATTAATGAGCAATCCCCGGGAACAATGAGCAACATTTAGACACATAAAGCCAAACCAGACTCTTCGGCGCCAGCAGAAGCCTACACAAAGGGAGGTGAACGACCACCTCAAGACCGCCCATCGATCTGGGAACCGCTCCAGCATTGGAGAAAATCGAACCAAGTGATTGGGACAAAGTCCAATCACTTGGGACCAGGTACAGGGTCCGCCGAGAAAGGCGGGAAGCCCCTGGGGACTATAAGAATCAAGCCCAAGTTCAAGGCGCTCTCTTCACTCTCTTCAACCACTTCCAGCTCTCTTAACTCTTCAACAGCCGCTCAAAACTGTAAGTCTTACTTCAACGCTCGCTACGAGATAGGCGCTCCTAGCTACCAATCTGTACCAACTTCGAATCCCGCAGGCTCAGAACCCGAACAAAAGGCCCTTCGTTTCCCTGACCTGGTGGGCCAGTTCCAAGTTAAGTATAGGCCTGTTAGTTGTAGAAGTAGCTTAGACGTAGAATTTGTACATGAGTAGTGATTACTGTGTATAATAAATGTGCTTTGATTTAAATCTTACTAAGCGGTGTATTGGATTATTGATCATTACTCAGACTTGAACCACGTGGCGGTATCATAAAGGTACCTGGCGACTCAAGAGCAAAGGTGATAAAACAGAGCAATTAAACTAAGGCAAAGATAGCAACACTATCTTCTTTTTTACACAGTGGTGTCACGTTTGCCAATTTCCAATCCGCCAGGACCACCCCAGAGTCTAGTGAATTTTGGTAAATTATCACTAGTGCATTTGCAATTTCCCTAGCCATCTCTTTTAGCACTCTGGGATGCATTCCATCAGGGCCAGGAGACTTGTCTACCTTTAGCCCCATTAGCTTGCCCATCACTACCTCCTTGGTGATACCAATCCTCTCAAGGTCCTCACCTGTCATAGCCTCATTTCCATCAGTCACTGGCATATTATTTGGGTCTTCCACTGTGAAGACTGACCCAAAAAACCTGTTCAGTTCCTCAGCCATTTCTCATCTCCCATTATTAAATCTCCCTTCTCATCCTCTAAAGGACCAATATTTACCTTAGCCACTCTTTTTTGTTTTATATATTTGTAGAAACTTTTACTATCTGTTTTTATATTCTGAGCAAGCTTACGCTCATAATCTATCTTACTCTTCTTTATAGCTTTTTTAGTAGCTTTCTGTTGCCCCCTAAAGATTTCCCAGTCCTCAGATCTCCCACTAATCTCTGCTACTTTGTATGGAAAGGTAAGGCCAGAGAGAAAGCCAGCCACCTTCCCGGGAAGCATCAGGATCCTAAAGCAAAAAGGGGTCGGTGGCAGGGAGGAGAACATTGAAACGTTCCGAGCGAACTTGCCTTTAGCCGTAAAGTGAGGGGTTTCAGTCGACAGGTCCCAGAACCGCACGGTGGTGTCCCCCGATCCGCTGGCCAGGTACCTTGAACATCAGAGACATTGGGTCAATACGGCACACAGTACACTATTCATACAGGGTGGGATTCTCTCATTCTCTGACTCGCTGACGACTCTGTCGGAAAAGACTGGGTGCATTCCGCTTGCCATGCTGCCGGCCTTTCCCGCCAGATTGTTTTGACACAGTCAAAAAGAAATCAGGGAGGGGGGTCCCACGACATTAGTCTGGCTCTGCACGAGCTCACCCCGCCAGCAAACCTCAGTTCTTGATATAGCAGAGAGCGCCCTGACGTCAAAAGGATTATAATAGAATAAAATAATTCCCCCCTCCCCCCCGTCCAATATGCAACCCCTGCCACTGCTCCAGGGGCAATACCGGGGGCATCGCCCAAGAATGCACCCCCCCCCCCCCCCCCCCACCCCCACCAGCTCTATTTACCCGTTATGTCACTGGTCACTGAGGGGTGCCGTGGACAATCATAGATTTTACAGTGCAGAAGGGGGCCATTCGGCCCATCGAGTCTGCACCGGCCCTTGGAAAGAGCACCCTACTTAAGCCCAAGCCTCCATCCTATCCCCGCAACCCAGTAACACCACCTAATCTTTGGACACCAAGGGCAATTTGGCGCGGCCAATCCACCGAACCTTCACATCTTTGGACTGTGGGAGGAAACCGGAGCACCCGGAGCAAACCCACGCAGACATGGGGAGATCGTGCAGACTCCGCACAGGCAGTGAGCAAAGCTGGAATCGAACCTGGGACCCTGGAGCTGTGAAGCAACTGTGCCAACCACTGCGCTACCGTGATGCCCTTTTGCTATCAAGCGGGGAAAATCCACCGGCGTAATTGCCGTTTTGGGATCTCCTCCCCTCGATTCTCCACTGCAGCCACCATTCCCACCTATCGAAAACCCTTGCCCAGCACCACAAAACAAACTTTCAGAGGTAGGAAAGCATTACACATTATTACAAAATTGTTCTTTTTTTCCCTTTAAACACGGGGAAGTGTATTGAAAACAAAAGGCGGGACTTGCATTTCGACAATGCTGTTCAGTCCCAGGGGATGTCTCCAAATGCTTTCAGCCAATGAAGTACCTTTGAAGTGGTTGTGGCACAGGTGGCAGCACGGTGGCACAGTGGTTAGCACTGCTGCCTCACTTCGCCGAGGACCCGGGTTCAATCCCGGCTCTGGGTCACTGTCCGTGTGGAGTTTGCACATTCTCCCCGTCTCTGCGTGGGTCTCACGCCCACAACCCAAAGATGTATCGGTTAGGTGGATTGGCCACGCTAAACTGCCCCTCAATTGGAAAGAAGGAGAATTGGGTACTCTAAATTTATTTTCAAAAAAAGGTGGGTGGTTGCGGCCCAGGAAATGCAACAGCCAGTTAGCGCACAGCAAGCTCCCACAAGCAGCCATGCGATAATCCGTTGGTTGAGGGATATATGGTGGCCCGGACAACAAAGAACAAAGAACAAAGAAATGTACAGCACAGGAACAGGCCCTTCGGCCCTCCAAGCCCGTGCCGACCGTACTGCCCGACACCAAGGATAATTCCCCAGTTCTTCAAAATACTGCCCTGGGGATCTTTTGCATCCACTTGAGCAGGGGCATAGGGCCCTGGTTCATCACCACCCAATCTGAAAGACCGGATCCAGCAGTGCAGCACCCCCTCCGTACTGCACTGGGAGAGCCAGGCTTGATTTTAGTGCTCAGGTCCTGGAGCGGGGGCTTGGAGCAGCCACCTTGTCACCCTCAACTGAGCCGAAGCTGACATAAAAGGAACAGGTCGGAATAATCTTTCAGGGGTATTTTCCTCAAGGGACTTGCCTTCCAGTGGGGCTGAAGGCCACAGAAATGACAGCCTCAGTGTGTCCTTCCAATGAGCTGGTGCAACGCGTCACAGCTCGAACCCGAAACACTGCCTGCGGTTGATAAATAATGTCGATAACATTCTCCGTTTCCACCTTTTGCTCCTGCAGGGTCTTCTCCAGAGAGGTGACAATTTCCGCCTCGTTCACGTAGAAGGCCAAAGGCAGGGGATCATCCTGAAAATATCATTAGACCAAAAGAAGTTGTCCATTTATGCTGCTTTTTGATTCCCCTGTCCCACCAGCACTCAACGATTTAATCACAAAAGCACACAACTAACGATAGCCAGCAAAATGACCATGGGCAGAATGCGTTCCCGATGGGGCCGATCCGAGCACGGTGCTCCGCCTGCCCACCTGCCTCCCCGCCCGCGGCGTGATTGAGGTCTACGATGCGACCGGCAGGGGGATGCAAATAAATCTATTTAGCCGGCGTCCTCTGTTCCGGCCTCCCGTGACTCTTGGGTCCCCGTGACCGGGGATCATTTGCGGTCTCGGCAATCGTGGACCTGACGTGGCGGACCTCGCGGTGGGCCAAAGGGGCAGCGGTTGCCCCCTTAGCCCACCACACCAGGGCCAGGCTGACAGAGACCATCCAAGGGCCACCCTGTCCCAACAATGCACTGCTGCACTGCCTGCCCACGCCTCCACTAGCAGAGCCCCCCCACCCAATAAGGCTACCTAAAGGAATCCCCCTCCACAGACCACCCCCCCCCCCCCCCCCCCCCAACCCAACCCCCACAAAAAAGTGCATTCCAAGTGGGCAGCACGGTAGCATTGTGGATTGCACAATTGCTTCACAGCTCCAGGGTCCCAGGTTCGATTCCGGCTTGGGTCACTGTCTGTGCGGAGTCTGCACATCCTCCCCGTGTGTGCGTGGGTTTCCTCCAGTTTCCTCCCACAGTCCAAAGATGTGCAGGTTAGGTGGATTGGCCATGATAAATTGCCCTTAGTGTCCAAAATTGCCCTTAGTGCTGGGTGGGGTTACTGGGTTATGGGGATCGGGTGGAGGTGTTGACCTTGGGTAGGGTGCTCTTTCCAAGAGCCGGTGCAGTCTCGATGGGCCGAATGGCCTCCTTCTGCACTGTAAATTCTATGTTGATCAAGCACCAAGTGCATTCTAATCATTCAAACGTGTGATTTCACTGCACTTAACTCTCTTTGATGTGGTCAATGTTTACAAGCATTGGGGTTTCACCACTTAGGCCATTGAAGCGTGAAGGGTGACGAATGGATCAGACCTACAGATGCTTTATACAAGCGGTCAATCACAGACAGCGCCTCAAAAGCTATGAATGGCTTGCAAATAATGGATCTGTGGGAACCAGATGCAAGCCCAGTTGCTCCCCTTCGAGGAATGGGCATGTGGAGCTGCAAGGTAAGTACTACAACTATGATACTTCCCACTGCCCCTTCCCAGACTACTCCAGCTTGCTTTTCTGTTGGAGAGGAATCTGTGTGCACGGAAGGGTGTATCTATGGAGGGGATTCCTTTAGGCAGGGGGTCCTATGGATGTACTCCCATTACAGAGGTCCCTGCGGGATCCCCATATTACAGAGGCCCACGGGGTTCCCCCCTATTACAGGGTCCCCTGGGGGCTCCCCCTACTACAGGGATCCCTCATTACAGGGATTTTGTATTCACATAGCAAAGGGGGAGCGATCAGGAAGCCGGGAAGTCCAGTGGGTTAGCCGCCCCTACATCTGGGTCAGAAGCTCCGGGTTCAAGTCGCGCACTGGGACTCCTCCAGGTACCATGCCCCAAGAGGGTGTTACCGACCATGTGCTTCCATTGCATTGGCTCATGATTAGGGAAGATTAGAAAGCCAAAAAGATAATTCTAAGTAGGGTCTAAAAGGAGAGGGAGAGGCAGAGAGGGGATTGAAATCCCGGCCTTCATGTTCTATTCTAGAAAGCCAGGTGAAGGGCAGAACATGACCGTAATCTTTACTCACTTTGTGTGCATTTATTTACGGAGATGCACATTACAAACATACACCTCCTAAACCCAGTAACCAGGGTTTCAGTATGTTCCTATATATTGATGCCTACCACCTGAACACATTTAAACACTCAATTACCGTGCAACTAACACAAGTCACATGCAAGAGTCACGTTAAGTGCACAGAACCTATATATGACTGTATACAAGTATTTGAGGTGACTTTACCTTCGGCAACAGAATGTTGCACACAAGCTGCAACTTGTCAGGTGTAATGTCAACGGGGACATCAAAAGGTGTGCCCAAAATTTCGCCACCCTCATTCTTGAACTGTACCAGCAGCCTCTGGTTGCCCTCCTTCATCGCTGGATGCTGCACAAGAGCTGGAGAAAAGAGAAAGAGAAGCTGATTGAATATCCAAGCTCCTGAAAACAGCACTACCCCTTTTCCACAAAACTATCAGACCCACAAATCAATAAAGCCTCTCAAAATCAGAAATGCTCATAGCTGCTTTGTCGTCACGAGTAACAAAGCAACGTGCTTACCCCATTCTTCCCAGGAACCCTTCATCTTATAGCTACATCGATAATTTTCTTTAAATCTGGAGCTTGCGGACAATTACTGTTCAATATGTTGGACACGACCTACCTGAATGGAGACAAGAGTCCCGTAGCGTGAGTTTAGCCGCGTGTACACCGCCACCGCACTGAGAAGCACCCATCCGGGTGGATCGGGGACCTCAGCGGGGAAACTCCCCCGTGAGGCCTCACTTAGCCCCGTTTCCTGCACCGAGCAGTCCGCTCACCAGAACTCCTAAGTGCAGCGAGAGATCGGGACGCCAATAGTTAAATGGAATCCACCCTTGTCTCACACACACACACACACACACACACACACACACACACACACACACACACACACACACACACACACACACACACACACACACACACACACACACACACACACACACACACACACACACACACACACACACACACACACACACACACACACACACACACACACACACACACACACACACACACACACACACACACACACACACACACACACACACACACACACACACACACACGAACGGCGCTCGCTCGGGGTCGTCACGGTGAGAGTTAGATCCCGCGCCTTGGGTAGATCTCGGAAACGCATGTTAGAGTGAGGCTAGCTGTCTCACTCTAAGATACAGATTTGCCAAAAAGTGCTCCCGCCCACTATGGCGGGATCATCATTGCCGTGCGGCGAGATCCCGGAAGTGGGATGTCCCGTCATCTACCGCTGTTCGGGCGCAATGACACTGGCAGATCCAGCCCGTTGTTTTAACAGTCTTTGCTCATGTCACCAACAATGTAAATCCCAATGTAAGAGTTTAAAGTCTACAAAATTATGCGGAACATGGGCAGCGTGGATAGTCAGAAGCTTCTTCCCAGGATGGAGGAGCCAATTACTAGGGGGCATAGGTTTACGGTGCGAGGGGAAAAGTTTAGAGGAGGTGCGCGAGGGAGGTGTTTTTACACCGAGGATAATGGGTGCCAGGAACTCGCTGCTGGAGGAGGTGGTGGAAACAGGTACGATAGTGACGTTGTTTAAGGGGCATTTTGACAAATACATGAAAAGGATGCGAATAGAGGCATAAGAGCCCCGTTAAGTGTAGAAGGTTTTAGGTTAGATGGGTAGCATGGTCAGTACAGGCCTGGAGGGCCGAAGGGCCTGTTCCTGTGCTGCACTTTCTTTGTTCTTTCTTTGAAAATCCTGTATGTGAAAATAAGAAATTGAACTGGACTAAATACCTTGGGTACAGAGCAGGCCAACGGGTAGGAATCCTGCGGCGAGTAACTCACCTCCCGACTCTTCCCCCCCCCCAAAGCCTGCCCAGCATCCACAAGGTGCAAGTCAGGAGTGCAATCGAATTCTTGCCTGAATGAGTGCAGCTCCAACAACATGCAGAGGCGGCACAGTGGATAGCACCGCTACCTCACAGCGCCAGGGACCCGGGTTCAATACCGACCTGAGGTGACCGTCTGCGTGGAGTCTGCACGTTCTACCCGTGTCTGCGTGGGTTTCCTCCCACAGTCCAAAGATGTGCCGGTTAGGTGGATTGGACAAATTGGTAAATTGCCCCTTAGTTCCCAGGGATGTGCGGGTTAGATGGGGTTACGGGGATAGGGCGGGGGAGTGGGCCTCCCCAGAGGTCGGTGCAGATCCAATGGTCCTAATGGCCTCCTTCTGCACTGTAGGGATTGCACAAAGCTCGTCACAATCCAGGACAAAGCAGCCCGCATGATTGCGACCCCTTCCACAAACATTCAATCTCAGGGGATCTCGTGATGCAGGTGCGGGAATAGCAGCGTTTCCATGGGCTCTGGAGCTACTCATCCTTTAAGTCTCTCATTTATCCTGTTTACGCACCGCATACAACCTAATCCGGGAGTGAATACTCCATCCTATGTCCCTGGAAGATTTCTGACTAAGTGGTGTTAATAAAATGCAAAGAAATCCTAAAACAAAAAGAGAAAAGGGAGCAGGGTGGAGCTGCCTTCCCAATATGGTGATCCCGCTCTTTCGAAGGAGTTGCAAATGACGACTGAGAACATCAATAAAGTCACCCGATGGTACTCCCGGCTTGTTGGCACAGAATATTAGTGCTCACAAGGCCGAGCTGCAGAATACTAATGGAGGTTCAATGTAATCCGGATTGCTGAAAATGAAACTTGCTCAGCTGAGGCCCGCTTGCAATTCTTGGGAAACCAGCTACATGATATGGTCAGAAATCCCGGAGCATCTGGAAGACCGGAGGGGAATCAAAATGTCCGGGTTGTCTGGCATGCCAGGCGGAGCGGTGAGCTCCCTGTGGAGAGCTGGCTGCCGGGTTTTCTCAGGCTGGATACGAAAGCTGGGTGCGTGAAGCTGGAAAGGACGCATCGTATCCTGCCTTGGAGACCTAGGGGGCAATTCACGTCGCCAGCCCGTAACTCTCCATTTTCATAACTTTGGAGATTGCAAGAGAGTATTGGAAATGACAAGAAGTGGCAGCACAGCGGCGCAGTGGTTAGCACTGCTGCCTATGTCGCTGAGGACCCGGGTTCGATCCCGGCCCCGCCGGTCACTGTCCGTGTGGAGTTTGCACATTCTCCCAGTGTCTGCGTGGGTTTCACCCCCCACAACCCAAACATGTGCAGGGTAGGTGGATTGGCCACGCTAAATTGCGCCTTAATTGGACAAAAAAGAATTGGGTACGCTAAAAAAAAAAAATTCAAAATGGAAGAGGCAAGGCATAGTGGGTCCCCGGCCCTACAAGGAGGCCAGGGTCCCTTTCCTCCAAGCGACGATGCAGCAGAACCTTGGACGAAGTGAGAAAGCGACTGGAGGCCGTCGGGGTAAATCATGCCCTGCTTTGTCCTGCGACACTGTGGGTGATATCCGCCAACTCTGCCAAGACACCCAAAATTCCAGCTAAGACCTTGGCTCGCGTGAATTCCAGGAAAGGCACTAACTTGGAGTGCTACCGTGCTGCCCACGAGCACGATATTTAATGTTTTATCCTGTTTTTAAAAATAAACATTTTGTTGAGAGTTTTTTTGGTGTCATAACAACACAATAAACAATGTACATGAAACTATAAACATAGTGCAAAAGCCGTCTCCCTCCCTTACAGGTCTCACCTTTATTAACCCCCTACTCTAAGCTAAACTACCCCCCCCCCCACAAGCTGACGATTAATTTTCCGCGAAGTCGACGAACGGTTGCCACCTCCGGGCGAACCCTAACAGTGATCCTCGCAAGGCGAACTTGATTTTCTCCAAACAGAGAAAGCCGGCCATGTCCGATAGCCAGGTCTCCGACTTAGAGTCCCTCCAAACTAATAGTATCCGTCTCCGGGCTACCAGGGAAGCAAAGGCCTGAACGTCTGCCTCTTTCTCCTCCTGGATTCCCGGGTCCTGCGATACCCCAAAAATCGCCACCTCCGGACTCGGTGTCACCCTTGTTTTTAGTACCGTGGACATGACATCTGCAAACCCCTGCCAGAATCCCCTAAGCTTCGGACATGCCCAGAACATGTGGACATGGTTAGCCACACATTTTGCACACCTCTCTTCCACCCCAAAGAATTTGCTCATCCGGGCCGCTGTCATATGAGCCCGGTGAATGACCTTGAATTGTACTAGGCTGAGCCTGGCACATGTTGCGGACACGTTGACTCTACTCAACGTGTCCGCCCACAGACCATCCTCTATCTCTCCTCCCAGCTCCTCCGCCCACTTGCGCTTCAGCTCCTCCGTCTGCGTCTCCTCTGACCCCATAAGCTCCTTATAAAAGTCCGAGACGCTCCCTTCTCCTACCCACCCTCTGGAAACTACCCTGTCCTGAATCCCCCTTAGCGGTAGGAGCGGGAAGGTTGACACCTGTTTACGTAGGAAGACCCGCACCTGCAGATACCTGAATTTGTTTCCCCTCGCCAACCCAAACTCCTCCTTCACGTCCTCATACTCAGAAAGGTCCCCTCTATAAACATATCCCCCATCCTCTCAATCCCTGCTCTCCGCCATACCCGGAACCCCCCATCCATACTTCCCGGGGCAAACCAATGATTATTGCAGATTGGGGACCAGACCGATGCTCCCTCTGCTCCCACATGTCTCCGCCATTGCCCCCAGACTCAGGGCCGCCACCGCCACGGGGCTGGCGGAGTACCGTGCCGGCGGTAACGGCAGAGGCGCAGTTACCAATGCCCCCAAACTAGTGCCCTTGCATGAAGCCGCCTCCATACGCTCCCATGCCTCCCCCACCACCCACTTCCTGATCATGGCTATATTCGCCGCCCAGTAATAGTTACTAAGATTTGGCAGCGCCAGCCCGCCCTCTCCCCGACTCCGCTCAAGCATTACCTTCCTTACCCGCGGGGTCTTGCCCGCCCAAACAAAGCCAGTGATCACTTTGTTGACCCGTTTAAAAAAGGACCGCAGAATAAAGATGGGGAGACATTGAAACACGAACAGGAATCGCGGGAGGACCGTCATCTTCACCGTCTGCACCCTCCCAGCTAATGACAACGGGAGCGCGTCCCACCTCCGAAAATCGTCCTTCATTTGGTCTACTAGCCGGGCCAGATTGAATTTATGCAGCCGGTCCCATTCCCACGACACTTGAATGTCTCGGTACCTCAAGCTTCCCCCTACTAATCTAAAAGGCAGCCCCCCAATCGCCTCTCCTGTCCCCTCGACCCCGGAAACCAGCCAAATTCCCCTAGAATCCTCATGATTTCTTCCATCCCCTCTAATGGGTCTGATACATACAGAAGCAGGTCATCTGCATAGGGCGAGACTCTGTGCTCCATCCCCACCCAGACCAGCCCCTTGAGGCTCTCAGAAATCGTGGCCTGTGACATCGTCGGGGGCAGCACCCCTCTTTCCCTCGCCTCATCGAACATCCTCATCAACACCGGCCTCAATATCCCAGAGAACGTTTTATAAAACTCCACTGGGTACCCGTCCAGCCCCAGGGCAATACCCGACTGCATGGCCTTCAGACCCTCCACTATCTCTTCCAACCCAATCGGGGCCCCCAGCCCTTCTACCAGCTCCCCGTCCACCTTTGGGAAATTCAGCCCCCCCAAGAAGTGCCTCATCCCTTCCGGCCCCGTAGGGGGTTCCGACCTATACAGCCTACAGTAGAAATCCCTAAACACCTTATTCACCCCTGCTGAATCTCCAACCAGGTTCCCATCGTCATTTACTTTCCGTATCTCCCTGGCTGCCTCCCTCTTTCTAAGCTGCTGTGCAAGCATTCTGCTGGCCTTCTCTCCATACTCATAGATCGCCCCCCTCGCCTTTCTCAGCTGCTCCACCGCCCTCCCTGTGGTTAACAAGCCGAACTCCGCCTGTAGCCTCCGCCGTTCCCTTAAAAGCCCTGCTTCTGGGGTCTCCGCATACCTCCTATCGATCTGTAGTATCTCCTTTACCAGTCGGTCCGTCTCTGCCCTGTCCACCTTCTCCCTATGGGCCCGTATCAAGATCAGCTCCCCCCTGACCACCACCTTCAGTGCTTCCCAGACCACCGCTGCTGAAATTTCTCCCATGTCGTTGACCTGCAGGTAGTTCTGAATACATTTCCTCAGCCAAAAGTCCCACATCTAACCTCCAGTGTGGGCGCTGGTTACTGTCTTTACAAACCTGCAGATCAACCCAGTGCGGAGCAGTGTCTGAGTTTGTGATCGCCGAGTACCCCGTGTCCACCACCCCTGCCAGTAAGGCCCTGCTCAAAATGAAGAAATCAATCCGGGAGTACACTTTATGCATGTGTGAGTAGGAGAACTCCTTCACCCTCGGCTGCCCAAATCTCCATGGATCCAACCCCCCATCTGCTCCATGAAGCCTTTTAGTTCCTTTGCCTTTTGCTGGCTCACTGCCCGTTTTCGAGCTTGACCGGTCCAAGCCAGGGTCAATAACTGTGTTGAAGTCCCCTCCCATGACCAACCTGTGCGAGTCCAGGTCCGGTATCTTCCCCAGCATCCTCTTTATAAACTCCACATCATCCCAATTTGGCGCATACACATTTACTAATACCACCTGCACCCCCTCCAGTTTCCCACTGACCATAATGTACCGACCTCCCACATCCGAGACTATTCTACCCGCCGCAAACACCACCCGCTTATTGATCAGGATCACAACCCCTCTAGTCTTTGAATCTAGTCCCGAGTGAAAGACCTGACTGACCCAGCCTTTCTTCAATCTAATCTGGTCAGTTACTCTAAGGTGCGTCTCCTGCACCATTACCACGTCCGCCTTCAGTCCCCTAAGATGCGTGAACACACGTGCCCTCTTGACCGGACCATTTAACCCTCGAACATTCCAGGTGATCAGCATAGTTGGCGGGCTCATTGCCCCCCCCCCCCACTTCGCCGATCAGCCACCCCCTTTTTTGGGCCCGCCCCCAGTCACCCTCATCCCTCAACCTCCTCTCTGTCCCTTGGCCCAAGTCCCTCACTCGTCACCAGGACATTTTCCCCCCCTTCCACCCCTAGTGACAACACTCTGTAACCCAACCCCTTTGATAAACCGAACATATGCACACCCCCCACTGCGCTTCCGAGACCTAGCTCGCCCTGGCGCCAGATAGTCTCCCAACTATTGTTCCCCCCCCCACCCGCTCATACAAACAAACTCCAACATCAAACAATCCCCACACAATTGACCAACAGAAAAACACCAAGATCAAAACAAGCACACCTCCATCCCCCAACATTGCAAATGAAAACCTTAACTCACTCAGCTCTGTCACTGGCCCCAAATCAATACAGAAGGCATTACAAACAGCTTCCACAAAACAAATAACAAGAAACTTTTTTTGAAAGAACAGAGAAACAAAAAGAAAAAAAAACATGAACGCAGCAGCAAAGTTCAAAGGTTCTCAGTCCACCACCAGTCCTTTCCTTTTCACGAAGTCCAGCGCATCCTCAGGCGACTTGAAACAAAAGTGCGTTCCTCGTACGTGACCCAGAGACGGGCCGGATACAACAGTCCGAACTTCACCTTTTTCTTAAAAAGGATTGACCTAATCTGGTTGAAGCCTGCTCTTCTCCTGGCCACCTCCACACTCGGGTCTTGGTGGACCCGCAGGATACTGTTGTCCCACTTACAGCTCCGCGTCTGCTTGGCCCACTGTAGAATGCGCTCCTTATCCAAGTACCTGTGGAATCTCACCACCATTGCCCTGGGGGGTCTCCCATTCACGGCTTCCTCGCGAGTGCTCTGTGAGCCCTGTCCACCTCCAAGGGTCGGGAGAATGCCCCATCCCCCAGCAGCTTCTCAAACGTATCTGCGATGTGTGCCACAGCGTCCGCTCCTTCGGACCCCTCCGGGAGTCCAACGATTCTCAAGTTCTGCCGGCGGGACCTATTCTCTAGGTCCTCCACCTTCTCCAGGAGCTTCTTCTGCTGGTCTCTCAGCATCCCCACCTCCAATTCCACCGCAGTTTGATGTTCCTCCTGCTCAGCCAGCGCCTTCTCCAGCTTCTGGATCGCCCGGTCTTGGGCGTCCAATCTAAGGTCCAGCCGCTCAATCGGCTCTTTTATCGGGTCCAAGCAGTCCCGTCTCTGCTTAGCAAAGCCTTCCTGGATAACTTGCATCAGCTGCTCCGTTGACCGCTGGGTCGACAAGCCAGAGGTCCGGTCCTCCGCCATTCTGTCTCCTGCTGCAGCTTCATCCCAAGCCTTCTCTGTCTTTCTATTTCTGCTTTTACGAGCACTTCTAGTCCTTCTCTCCATGCACCGATGTGGGAATTCAGTTCACAATTGCCTCTGTCATCAGTTTTACAATTCAAGTCCGGTAGAAAATCGGGGGAAAAGGTCCAAAAGTCCAACCAGAGCGGGAGCCACCAAATGTGCGACTTACTCCTTCAAAACCACCACCAGAAGTCTCTAATGTTTTTTCCTTAATAACCTCAGCGACTTACATTTATTTTGAATGGAAAACACCTTTCAACATGCTCCTTCTAGGTGTGGGATGCATTGCGTAGGTGGCATGGTGGTGGGGCTGCACGATAGAGATCCATCTCTTCTTTTGTGCTTTATGGTCTCCATAATTTAATCATGATAAACACGATAGAGCCGCTGCCAGGAGGTGGTTGAGAGGTTTCGGGTTTCGTGGGGGGAGGGAAGAATGCAGGAGTGGCATTTGGCACCCAGTCTTCTTCTGGCATGTCTTTTGTTTTCTGAGGACAATGTCTCCTGTGTGTGATGAAGGAACGGCTGTAGGGATAGTCCTCCAAGTCCTCACATGCGTTGAGGAATGTCCATTTAGAATTAGCATCGTCGCAAATGTTTTGCATTGGTTTTTTTCATTTTGGGGTTAAAGAATTGTTACCTGGACCCTGAGACGGTACAGGCAAGTCTCTTACCCGAAAAAAATATGGGGCGGGATACTCCGTCTCTCCGCCCTTCTGCACCCGTTTTCTGGTGCGGCGCTCCCCCGCCGGCACCAGGATTCTCCGACCCAGCAGCCGACCAATGTGGTTTCCCATTGCGGGGACCCCCACACCGTCAGGAAATCCGCGGGCGTGAGTGCGCTGCCGACGAACCGGGGAATCCCGCCGACGGAGAATCCAGCGCATGTTATATTCTGTCCATGGTGCCTCTGGCACGACTGGAAATGGAGGAAGGTATGTTTTGGTGCACACCCAAACGTGGCATCAAAATCTTCTCCTATGTTTTCTCTGGCTGATTGGGCAATGGTGGTAGCTTTGTTCCTGGAATGTACGGGGAGTACATCATCCCATTAAGAGGTAAAAGATTTTGGGCGCTATCTAATGGAAACGTTTTGAAGTGTCATATGTGGCAGGATTTGCTGGGAGTTTTTCCCAAGCTGCATCGGCGAGTCCCTACCACTCTCTAACCACACTGCGTCACTTTTTGGGGGCGCTGGAGTGTTTCCCCCCAGTTAAGCCCACACTTAGAATTATTTTCATCACTGGGGAGTTGACCGCGCTGGCCAGACCGGATGCTCAGAGATTGGCCACCATTTTCAAAGGGTGCCCCGATCTCTATATGGGCTTGTGGGTCCCCCACACCATGCGTAACGTCACTCCACACACACATGAGCATTAACACCCACCCCCCAACAAAGTGATGACACCACGCTAAGGGGTCACTCAGGGCCTCCCCCTTTCAGACACCCACCCCTCCTTCCAGGTTCCCCACCCTTCACCCTCCCCCAAACTTCATACCTGCCCTGCATCCCCCTCACCAACCTTCAAACCCTCCCTCCACCCTCCTTTCTTGGCCCCTCAGGCACTGACCTTTGGCAGTGCCAAGGTGCCAGCCTGGCAGCCAAGGTGTCTTCGTTCCAGGGGGAGAACCAGGGGGCCAACCGGCACTGTCACTGACCACCCAGGTGCCTCCAATGGCCCAGGAGACTCTCCCAGGTGCCATTCCGCCTGGTTCCAGCACAGTGGGTGTACCTACGCCTCAGGGACTACAGCAGTTCAAGGCGGCGATTCACCACCACCTTCTGAAGGGCAACTAGGGATGGGCAATAAATGCTGGCCCTAATGTAGCCGGTTAAAATGGCCAACTCCCGATTTAGAATGGCTAACTCACGATTTAAAATGGCGAACGGCAAAGGCTGATGGGAAAGTCAGCCAACAGGACACAAACAAGCAGCTGCGGGTCGAGTGTGTATTTACCTCTGGAAAGGCCAGACAAGATCGATACCGGCAACCATCAGCGTAGCAAAACACCAGCCATCTGCATATTAATGAGCAATCCCCGGGAACAATGAGCAACATTCAGATACATAAAGCCAACCCAGACTCGTCGGCGCCAGCAGAAGCCTACACAAAGGGAGGTGAACGACCACCTCAAGACCGCCCATCGATCAAGGAATCGCTCCAGCATTGGAGAATATCGAACCAAGTGATTGGGACAAAGTCCAATCACTTGGAACCAGGTACAGGGTCCGCCCCGAAAGGCGGGAAGCCCCTGGGGACTATAAGAATTGAGCCCCAAGTTCAAATCGACCCTTCTGCCACCCTTCCGCGCCCTCTGCTTCTCTTCTTGACCAGGTCACTCAGCAACGCGAACCAACCCTTGACAGTGACCAGTCCAGCCATCGCTGAAATCCAGCAAGTCTTACTTCAACGCTCGCTACGAGATAGGCGCTCCTAGCTACCAATCTGTACCAACTTCGAATCCCGCAGGATCAGAACCTGAACGAAAGGCCATTTGTTTCCCTGTCCTGGTGGGCCAGTTCCGAGTTAAGTATTAGCCTGTTAGTCGTAGAAGTAGCTTAGAGGTAGAATTTATGCATGAGTAGCGATTACTGTGTATAATAAATGTGCTTTGATTTAAATCTTACTAAGCGGTGTATTGGATTATTGATCATTACTCAGACTTGAACCACGTGGCGGTATCAGAAAGATACCTGGCGACTCGAGCAAAGGTGATAAAACAGAGCAATTAAACTAAGGCTAAAGTTAGCAACACTAACCAACGATGCCCACATCCCATAAATTAATAAACAAAACAATTAGTTGCAATATAGTCGTGCAGAGAGATACCACAACAGGTACCTCCCCCAGTTACTTGGAATCGTATGAATCCTTGAAAAGGAAATTATTTGCAGGGCCATGAGGAAGTGAGTCGACGGATGGCTCTTTACAAGAACTGACTCAGGTATATTGCTAGAAATCCCCTAAAAGTTAATCAGTATCTAGTAACAAAAGGCTGAGAAGTGATAAAATGGTAAAGCAGAAGGGGTAGGATCATTCCAACCCAGCAGACCAGTAACGCAGGTGGGTGGATATTAACTCCAGTGCTTGGGCACTTATCAAGCCAAGCGTTCGTCTTGGATGGTACAGAGCCTCCTGAACGTTGCTGTGGCTGTGTTCATGTGGGCGAGAGGTGAGTAGTTCATCCCATTCCTATAAGTGGCGGAGAGGCTTTCAGGAATTAGGAACTCAAGACTTTTGTTAAAGAGTCACTACTGTTCATTTGTAGCCCGAGGTGATCTGAGGGGGTTTACTGAAATAGGTGTGTTTATCTGGGAACGCCGAATATATTCCAGTTGGTGGAATTATGCAACGAATGTACCCGGTTAGACCTCTACTGCATATTGGGCAAGGAAAGGAGCACCATGTTTTCCGGTCAGACGGTAACCTGACGGATATCAGGAAACTGAGGAAATTAATATCAGCAGAGAAAGAAGTCTTGGGAGAAACTGGAGGGGTTAAAACCTGACAAATCATTGGGCTGGTGGCCTAAACCCCAGGGTTCTAAAAGATAGCTGCAGAGACAGTAGATGGGCTGGCTATGATTTTTCAAGATTTCTCAGATTTGGGAATGGTCCCACTAGGTTAGAAGTTGACAAATATTGCACCGGTTTGCAGGAAAGGAGGTTAGAGAGAAGACAGTGAACTACAGGCCAGTTAGCCTAACGTCAGCTATTGGGAAAATGCGGGCCTTTTTAAAGTCGGCCGTCATTAAATTGTGGGGGGCTGCAAGGATCAGTACTGGGGTCTCACCTATTCACAATCTATGTTGATGGCATCGAAACAAACCTGTTGGACTTTAACCTAGTGTTGTAAAACTTCTTACTGTGCTCACCCCAGTCCTACGCCGGCATCGCCACATGATGACTTAAAATGAAGAGGTGGCGGGTAGCATATCAAAGTTAGCTGATGACACCAAGCTGGGGGGAAAGGTTAGCTGCAGGGAGGACACAGAGAAACTGTAAAGATATATAAACAGGTTAGGGGAGTGGGCAAGTTGGCAGATGGATTATAATGTAAGAAAATGTAAAGTTATTGACATTGGTCATAGGGATAAAAAATATTTTTTTTATTTTTTAAAAGGTATAAAACTTAAGTGTTGTTGGTCAGAAGCTTGCTCGTACAAGGATCAAAGAAAGTTAGCTCGCAGGTGCAGCGCGGAATTGGGAAAGCAAATGGTATGTTGGCCTTTATTGAAAGGGGATTGGTGTACAAGAATAAAGAAATCTTGTTACAATTGTGCATGGCTTTTGTTATAATCCACACGAAGACCACACGTAAACCCATTACTCCACCATAGGACCCGTTAAGTACGAGCTTCCCAGATAGGGGCGGAGGCCACCCAGCTGGAGCTTGTTACAGATTACACATAAAAGCCGGCCCAAAGCAGGGCCTGGTGTGGTTAGTTCTCCCAGCCAGGACTGGAGTGGGAGCAAGTTGCTGCCGTGAGCAGAATATTGTACACAACTAAATAAATCGCTGTTCCACTGCCACTGGCTTTCTCAAGTTACTAAAGTCTTGGTGACCCCACATCTGGAACACTGGACGGGACATTTCCTCGAAAACACACACACAATTGGCTGGAGGCATGATCTTCTGACCCTGCCATTGTCAGCAATCCTCGTCATCAGGAAACCTGCGACACGGGGTGTATCGTCAGCAGGACCAAAAGCCCATCAGTGCGAACAGCTGGAAAATTCCAGCCACCTTGCGCAGTTTTGGTTTCCACATTTAAGAGGGGATTTACTTGCATTGGAGGGGGAATAATGAATGTTCCCTCAATTGGTCCTTGAGATGGTTGTCCTATGAGTAGAGGCTGAGTAAATTGGGTCGATATTCTCTGGGGTTTTGAAGAATGAGGGGTGATCCCATTGAAACCAACAAGGTTCTGAGGGGGTTTGACAGGGCGGACACAGAGATGGCTCCCGCTGGTGGAAGAATCTAAAAAATGGGAGGGGGGGGGGGGGGGGGGGGCACAGATTCAGGGGGCACAGATTCAGGATAAGGAGCTGATCGAATAGGACCGAGACAAGGAGAAATTACTTTACTCAAAGAGTTTGGAATTCTCTCCCTCGTTGAATATATTCAAGTCTAGGATTGACAGAATTTTGATCTCTCGGGAAATTAAAGGATATGGGGAGCGGCGGGGAAAACGGAGCTGAACGCCAAGGTCGGCCATGATGATATTGAATGGTGGAGCAGGCTCGGTGGGCCGAGTGGTCCACTCCTGCTCATGTTTCTTTTGTTCTTACGGGTCACTGGCGTTGTCTGAATGCCACAGAGTGGCATAGCCATACCAGATGGTATCGATGACTCTCCCTCTTACCTGTATATCATACACCTCCCTCCTGGCTCACAGACTCCGTTTATAAGGTGCGCAGTAACAACGAGCCCAAGGAGAAAATCTACAATAAAAAAAAACAACAGCATATCAGGGACTATAATCTGGAGGAATATTAAATAGAGAGGCTGAGTCACCTCCCCTTCACCCCCTAATCAGTGGGTATCACGTCAAGGTTGTGCGTTCAAGGCTCGCTCCAGAGCCGTGGACACAAAATCTAGGTCGACACTCAGTGCAGTGCAATACTGGGCTGCACTGTGAGAGGTAGCGACTTTCAGCTAATACATTAAACCAAGGCCCTGGCTATTCTCTCACAACAGAAAGCTGAACAGCGCCTTTACTTCCTCAGGAAACGAAGGAAATTTGGCATGTCCACATTAACTCTTACCAACTTTTACAGATGCACCATTGAAAGCATCCTATCTGGCTGCATCACAGCCTGGTACGGCAACTGCTCGGCCCAAGACCGCAAGAAACTTCAGAGGGTCGTGAACACCGCCCAGTCCATCACATGAACCTGCCTCCCATCCATTGACTCCATCTGCACCTCCCGCTGCCTGGGGAAAGTGGGCAGCATAATCAAAGACCCCTCCCTCCCGGCTTACTCACCTTTCCAACTTCTTCCATCGGGCAGGAGATACAAAAGTCTGACAACACGCACGGACAGACTTAAAAACAGCTTCTTCCCCGCTGTTAGCAGACTCCTAAACGATCCTCTTATGGACTGAGCTGATCAACACTACACCCCTGTATACTTACATTGTGTACCTTGTGTTGCCCTATTATGTATTTTCTTTTATTTCCTTTTCTTTTCATGTACTTAATGATCAGTTCAGCTGCTCACAGAAAAATACTTTTCACTGTACCTCGGTACACGTGACAATAAACAAAATCCAATCCAAATCAAGTGGACGTAAAGGAATCCACTGCACTGTGAAGAATAACAGGGACTTCTCCCCAATGTTCTGGCAATATTTGTCCCTCAGCCAACATCACTAATAAAAGATTATCTGGTCACTCAATGCGATCTGTGGAATCTTGCTGTGCACATATTGGCTGCCATGTTTCCCACATTACGACAGTGACTACTGATATAATGTCAAGAAATTTCAAAGACTGTGTGATGCCAGATACTAAGCCAAACAATCCAGTAATTGGCTGATCAAATCAAATAATGTGTTGCTTCAGTTGTTTGTTGCAGGCCGTACTCAACCAGTCCACGCTTACAAAATCCAAAACAAAACGTCCACTCTTAGATGTGATCTGGCAGCACTTGCTGAACAACCCGGAAGGCGCAGACAGCTACACAAACAACCGATTTTAGAAAATCAGTTAAGCTTGTAAGGTAGCTCATTTACATTTACTAGAAACGACACACATTCATACACAGAGACCCATTCTCTGCAAACAAAAGGAATACGTTCAATCATTGCGCCTTTGCTGAATTACCCGGGAGCTCGAGAAGCCCATACGTCCCTGTTGCTTTCACCACAGCAACACCTTGACTGATCAGGTTTTACAAAAAATATATAAATTTAGAATACCCAATTGTTTTTTTTCCAATTAAGGAGCAATTTAGCGTGGTCAATTCACCTACCCTGCAAATCTTTCTTTTGTGGGGGTGAAACCCACACAGACACGGGGAGAATGTGCAAACTCCACACTGACAGGGGGCCGGGATTGAACCCGGGTCCTCAGCGCCGTGTGGCAGCAGTGCTAATCACTGCACCACTGTGCCACCCTCGACTGATCAGAATTGATTTGCAAACCAATCAGCACGCTTTCCTCCCACGGCATAAACAGTTGCGATCTTTTGAAATTTTGGCTTTCTCACATTTGTCCTGATAAGTGCAAGATGAAAAGCTTCAGCAACATGTCTCTGTTTACAGCAATAATAGTGACAACCCCTCACAGGTACTTCACAGGTCAAATGATGCATCGTGACGCTGTGCTATATAAATGCAAGCTCCTTCTCAAACCAAGTGATTTGCTGCTTCAATGCCCAATGACTTAATTGAGCGGGTGGCTGATATATTCCGACCCGAGCAGGCGGACCCTTCAGTGCTTTTTTTTTGATTCATTAAATGGACTGTGAGCCATCACTGGCATTTTATTGCCTTTCCGTGACTGCCCTTGGGAAGGTGGCAGGCAGCGAGCCAACTTCCTGGAGCACTGCAGTCCAGGTGGTGAAGGGAAGCCCTGCTCGAAGGCACGGCCGGAACATTTCACTGTCGCTGGATCTCCCTCCCTAACAGCACACTTAGGTGGAGCTACACTGCAGGGACAGCAGCGGTTCAAGGCAGCCGCAGCTCACCACAACCATCTAACTACTAGGGGTGGGCAATAAATGCTGGTCGAGCCAGCTAAGCCCACGTCCCATCAATAAACGTTTTCAAATGCCTGGGGGCGGGGGGGGGGGCAATTGGCAATTGCAGTTCTGCGTCCCTTAGCACAGTGGTTAGCACTGCTGCTTCACAGCGCCAGGCTTCCAGGTTCGATTCCTGGCTTGGGTCACGATCTGTGCGGAGCATTCTCCCCGTGTCTGCGTGGGTTTCCTCCGGGTGCTCTGGTTTCCCCCAATAATTCCCGAAAGATGTGCTCGTTAGGTGAATGGGACAGTCTGAATTCTCCCTCCGTGAACAGGCGCCGGAATGTGGCGACTCGGGGGATTTTCAGTCACTTCATTGCAGTGTTAATGTAAGCCTACTTGTGACAATAAAGATTGTTATTGTACCGTGTACCCTCGTCCGCAGAAGAGATTGAGGGGGGGGGGCGGGGGATAAACTTGGCACGGGTGGGTTTTTGAAGGAAAGCACCCTGATGCCAGCAGCAACATGAGAGAGGCTGGGATTGGAGTTGTTACTGTATCAGAAAATGGCAACAGTAACCACTGAGATTGTTACAGTCGCAGCATTCTAACAGCTGAGGCGCAAGGAGCGTGCCACACTGTGGAGAAGCGCTGAGCAGAGGGTTTTACACACGGACAACATTAAAAGTGATATTGTTAAATCTTTTCCCCCGGACTGGTTACTAACCCGAGAAATGCGGCTCCCGCAGGGACCTGGATCAGCTCCTGGACCCGGGATGTGAGGCACTCACGCTGCAACAACCCACAATAAACCTGCCCAGCTCCGGCCTCCAAACTCTTACAGAGAGCAGCACCACATGGACCGACTCTCCCACCCTCTGAGCTGACAGGGGCTGCAAGACTCTCCGCTCTCATCCTTCCAGCAGAAAGGTCCGCGAGCGCCCCCTCAGCCAGGGAGGACCAAACTGCAGAAAGGTGTTTTCAATTAAATCTTTTAATCAATTAAAGCTTTTATTATTTTTCTCAATTAAACCTTTAGGCATGGTGTCAAAACCAGTCTTTGGCATCTAGTCCCTTTTTAAAAAGAATTATTCATTCTCACGGGGATGTGGGCCTCGCTGGCCGGGCCAGCAGTTGTTGCTCATTCAAAGAACAACAAAGAACAAAGAAATGTACAGCACAGGAACAGGCCCTTCGGCCCTCCAAGCCCGTGCCGACCATACTGCCCGACTAAACTACAATCTTCTACAATTCCTGGGTCCGTATCCTTCTATTCCCATCCTATTCATATATTTGTCAAGATGCCCCTTAAATGTCCCTATCGTCCCTGCTTCCACTACCTCCTCCGGTAGTGAGTTCCAGGCACCCACTACCCTCTGCGTAAAAAACTTGCCTCGTACATCTACTCTAAACCTGCCCCTCTCACCTTAAACCTATGCCCCCTAGTAATTGACCCCTCTACCCTGGGGAAAAGCCTCTGACTATCCACTCTGTCTATGCCCCTCATAATTTTGTATACCTCTATCAGGTCTCCCCTCAACCTCCTTCGTTCCAGTGAGAACAAACCAAGTTTATTCAATCGCTCCTCATAGCTTATGCCCTCCATACCAGGCAACATTCTGGTAAATCTCTTCTGCACCCTCTCTAAAGCCTCCACATCCTTCTGGTAGTGTGGCGACCAGAATTGAACACTATGCTCCAAGTGTGGCCTAACTAAGGTTCTATACAGCTGCAACATGACTTGCCAATTCTTATACTCAATGCCCCGGCCAATGAAGGCAAGCATGCCGTATGCCTTCTTGACTACCTTCTCCACCTGTGTTGCCCCTTTCAATGACCTGTGGACCTGTACTCCTAGATCTCTTTGACTTTCAATACTCTTGAGGGTTCTACCATTCACTGTATATTCCCTACCTGCATTAGCCCTTCCAAAATGCATTACCTCACATTTGTCCGGATTAAACTCCATCTGCCACCTCTCCGCCCAAGTCTCCAGACAATCTAAATCCTACTGTATCCTCAGACAGTCCTCATCGCTATCCGCAATTCCACCAACCTTTGTGTCGTCTGCAAACTTACTAATCAGACCAGTGACATTTTCCTCCAAATCATTTATATATACTACAAAGAGCAAAGGTCCCAGCACTGATCCCTGTGGAACACCACTGGTCACAGCCCTCCAATTAGAAAAGCATCCCTCCATTGCTACCCTCTGCCTTCTATGGCCTAGCCAGTTCTGTATCCACCTTGCCAGTTCACCCCTGATCCCGTGTGACTTCATTCCTAATTGCCTCTTGAGAAGGCGGTGGTGTCTTGTCTTCACCCTGCAGTCCACACAGTGTAAAGACACCCACAGTGCTGTTAGGGAGTGAGTTCCAGGATTTTGTCCCAGCGACATTGAAGGAGGGGTGGGGAGTGACTTGGAGGGGAACCTCCAGGTGGTGGGGTTCCCAGGTATCTGCTTCCCCTGTCCTTCAAAATGGTCGTGGGTTTGGAAGGTGCTGCCTAAGGAGCCTGAGTGAGTTCCTGCAGTGTATCTTGTAGATGATGCACACAGCCGACACTGTGCGTCGGTGGTGGAGGGAGTGAATGTTTGTGGAAGGGGTGCCAATCAAGCATCCTGGGTGGTGCCACGCTTAAGTGTTATTGGAGCTGTACTCATCCAGACAACTGGGGAGTGCTCCATCACACTCTTGATTTGTGCATTGAAGGTGGTGGACAGGCTTCGGGGAGTCAGGAGGTGAGTTACTCTCCGCAGGATTCCTAGCCTCTGACCTGCTCTGGTAGCCACAGTATTTATATGGCTGGTCCAGTTCAGTTTCTGGTCAGTGGTAATTCCCAAGATGTTTATAGTGGGAGATTCAGTGACGACAATATCACTGAATGCTTTTTTCTCCTGCAAGAACATGGTACAGTGCAGAAGGAGGCCGTTCGGCCCATCGAGTCTGCACCGACCCACTTAAGCCCTCACTTACACCCTATCCCCGTAACCCAATAACCCCTCCTAACCTTTTTGGTCACTAAGGGCAATTTTATCATGGCCAATCCACCTAACCTGCACATCTTTGGACTGTGGGAGGAGACCGGAGCACCCGGAGGAAACCCACGCACACACGGGGAGAACGCGCAGACTCCGCACAAACAGTGACCCAGCGGGGAATCGAACCTGGGACCCTGGCGCTGTGAAGCCACAATGGTAACCACTTATGCGACCGTGCTGCCCAAAAATTGTTTTGCTTTAAAGAGAAGTCAGTTAACAATATATTTACTTTGTTCACCTGTCCACTCTGTGCTCACTGGTCCAGGCTAACTGCCAGTTAAAACAATGCCTCAATTTGGAAATGATCTTTTTTTTTTCAAAACCTTCTATGGCCTTACACCTTCCTACGTCTGTGATCTCCACCAGTCCCAAAACACCCTAACTATCCCACATATCTATACTCATTTTATTCTGGCTTCTTGCGCATCCCCAACTGTGATTGCTCCTTCATTAGTGACTCTGCCTTCAGGTTCCTATGATGTGGAGATGCTGGCGTTGGACTGGGGTGAGCACAGTAAGAAGTCTTACAACACCAGGTTAAAGTCCAACAGGTTTGTTTCGATGTCACTAGCTTTCGGAGCGCTGCTCCTTCCTCAGTGACATCGAAACAAACCTGTTGGACTTTAACCTGGTGTTGTAAGACTTCAGGTTCCTAGGCACTGATCTCTGGAGTTTATTCCCTTGCTACATCTCTCCGCCTCGCTACATCTCTCCGCCTCGCTGCTTCTCTTTCCTCCTTTAAAACATTCCTTTAAACCTACCTCTTGGACCGAGCTTCTGGTCACTTGCCCCAACATTGCCTTACATGGCTCAGTGTCAACCTTTGGCATTGTAACACTCCCGTGAAGTGTCTTGGGATGTTTTATTATGTTAAAAGGTGCTACTTAAATATAAACTGATGAATACCTTAAAAGTGTATGGGGGCCAAATGACTAGTCCTGCTCCTATTTCATAGGTGTCAGTGAATGGGCAATGCAGAGGAATCAGTGAGCAGACAATCCAGCCTTCTTCAAGCTCTGCTTGACAAACAATGTGTCAAAGCCCTTTGTTTCCACAGTTTCCAACAGTTACTCTATTTACTCAATTGCTGGGCTTGGTTCCTGATTGCCTCACAGAATAACCCATGCATAAGTACATACTTCCGTCTGCCTTGTGATGAACTGCTGTACATTGGAATTGGGAGTGAAGGAAGGACCAAGGCTTATCTCGTTCACCTTGACCAGCCTGCTAGCTGCATGATAATGATGCTGGAGCTATTGAACAATTAGTCTGGAACGAACCCAGAATGAAAGAATGTCCCAGTGTTGGAGAGCCCAAACCTTATATTCCAAAAATAATCAATCAAATTTGCATTTCAATGTATCAGAGCTAGCTACTTCCACTGTCGACCGATGGTAGCCATGATATGGGGATGCCGGCATTGGACTCGGGTGAGCACAGTAAGAAGTCTTTCAACACCAGGTTAAAACCCAAAGGGTTTGTTTCGAATCACTAGCTTTCGGAGCACTGCTCCTTCCTCGTGTGAATGAAGAGGTAGAACCTACCTCCTGAGGAAGGAGCAGTGCTCCGAAAGCTAGTGATTCGAAACAAACCTGTTGGACTTTAACCTGGTGTTGTAAGACTTCTTACTGACCCCGAGGAAGCTTGTCCCGTAGATTGACCACTCACTCAATGAAGGATTGATTCCGCAGATTGGCTTTGAACTTACACGACATGCCCAACCCACAGCACCTTCCGCCACCCCCCCCCCCCCCCCCCCCCTCAACCCCTCTCATACACATGACCCACCCGCCACCTTCTGCTGTGTCCTCTGGTTCCATTGTTTCGGGCTCCCAGCCATTTGTGGCCCAATTGTACAAGATGTCCACTTTAGTGATGACACTATGGTTGAGAGTGTTCCCGTTTAAAGACAGAGGGTGCAATCTAATGGAAAACTTTCTAAGTGTCATTTGTGGCGGGTTTTGCAGGGAGTTTCCCACCAACTCTGCTGGCGAGTTCCCCATCGCTATTCAATGACACTTAGTCACCTTTTGTGGGCCTTGGGGAGTTCCTCACCAGTTTAGCCCCCATGTAGAATTTTTTTCATCACTGGGGAGCTGAACTCAGAGATCGGGCCGCCATTTTGAAAGGGCGCCCCGATCTCTAAGTGAGCTTGTGGGTCCACCCCTGACCCATGGACAATGTCATCCCCACACACATGGGCCTTACCCCACCCCCCTCCTTCCAAGAACCCCGTCCTTAGCTCCCCCCAACCTCCCAGAGGCCCCTTCTTACCTGCCCTGCAACTCCCTCCACTCTCCATAACCCCGCCACCCTCTTTTCATGAGCATGGCCCCCTCAGGCCCTGACCATTGGCAATACCACCCTGGCATCCAGACACCCTTGCACTGCCACCATGGCACCTGGCAGTGCTCCTGCCAGCTTGGCCGTGCCACCTGAGCACCTTGGCTGTGCCAGGGTGGCAGTGCCAAGGTGCCCACATTCCAGGGGGAGGGCCAGGGGGGTCACCCTGCCATATCCTTGACCACCCGTGGACCTCCGATGGCGTGGGAGACCCCGGGTGCCGTTCCGCCAGGTCCACGTTTGTGTGGACCAGGGCTGAATGGCGCCAGTTGGGGCATCCGTGGGAGGCCAGTAGATTCCGAGGGGGCCGGTGGATCCCGGGTGAGCTTGCTGAAGTGTGTTTAACACCAACTTAAGTGAGCGCGACTTGGTCACGCCCATTATGGGTGGAATCCTGATCCAGACTCCTCGCGGGATCTGGGTAGGTCTCACAAGGCGTACTGGCTGCCGGGAGGTGGTAGAGGCGGGTTGCCTCACATCCTTTAAAAAGTACCTGGATGAGCACTTGGCACGTCATAACATTCAAGGCTACGGGCCAAGTGCTGGCAAGTGGGATTAGGTGGGCAGGTCAGGGCCTTTCATGCATCGGTGCAGGCTCGATGGGCCGAAGGGCCTCTTCTGCACTGTAGTATTCTGTGATTCCGTGACACCATCAATGAAAATTTCTAAAAAGTAATGATCTGGTCATTATTGCATTGCTGTTCGTGGGAGCTTGCTGTGCCTAAATTGGCTGTCACGTTTCCTATTATAATAATATCTGAAATTCAAAAAGCGCTTCATTGTTTACAGAATCATAGAATCCCTACAATGCAGAAGGGGGCCATTCAGCCCATCGAGTCTGCATTAACCCTTGGATAGAGCACCTTACCTAGGCCATGGTTGTAACATGCTTTGCGGCTTCCTGAGTGTTGAGGGCTCAGTAATTTGGGAGATTGATCAAATGCTGAGTGAAATTCCATTGTCACAACAGCCCTCAGCAAGGAATCCACTGTCCGCTGTGAGCGTTTCCAGTGCTCCGTGTGGCCTCTTGAGATAAAAGTTCAAGATTTTGTACTAATCAGGAATTGGGCCAACCAAACACTTCCTGCAGCTGTGGGGGAGAGAGAGGAGGGTTTTTAGTGTCAGGGCCGGTGCGTGTTTCAGGTCCCGGAGGAGGTGTTTGAATCGGCCCAATCACCGCAGCATCTGCTGACTCAGATTTCAGTTGATCGAAGGAGGTTCCCTCCCTGACAGCTAAGAGCGGAACTTCCTGACATCGGGTCAATAAGCCTACTTGTGACAATAAGCGATTTTCATTTTCATTTTCATTTGCTGGGGAGCTCATTGCTTCTCCATTCACCTCCTAATCTTTTCACTGAACTCTTGACTTCTGCAGACACCAAAATAACGTGGCAATTATGCCTCGTGTCAATTTAAATTGCACAAGTCTTTTTTTAAAAAGGGGCTTGTGATAAGATGTGGTTTTCTCGAGTGCCATCCCCAAGTGTGGGAATAATTAAAGTGACACGTCAGGATCTAAACCTTAATTCAGCTGATGCATAACGACAGCCTTACTAAAAAAAAAGCATGAAAAGAGAGGATGAGCCTCTGATTATTCCCTCACCTCCTAGTGATGTGCTTTGGTTAACCATTTCAGTTCCATGCTGCATCTGGGTTGTGCTGTCAAGCCCAAAAGCAACATTAACGTCTCGCATGAGATTAGAATTATTTTTTAATGCACCAGTTCTTCAGTGAAGTTCTTTCACCTGGGCACCAAAGTTTTCCTGGCCAGAATCTCACTGAGCAATGGGCCCAGGCTCATGTGGATCTGCATCATGACTTTACTGTTAAACAGAATCGCACGCTATTCCTCTGAGGACAGAAGTTGATAAATTCTTGATTTCTCGAGGAATTAAGGGCTATGGAGAGAGAGCGGGTAAATGGAGTTGAAATCAGCCATGATTGAATGGTGGAGTGGACTCGATGGGCCGAATGGCCTTACTTCCGCTCCTATGTCTTATGGACACGCTGCTCAGACGTCTACTGTGCAAGATGCAATCACATTCGTCCAGAGTGTGGCATTGTTCTGTACTGAACCTCATTGATCCAGAGCACTATGGATGCCACTTGGAGCAATCACATCGGTCTGGAGCCCAGTGATGTCCCACACAGAACCAAATAATGTGGCCTTTAGTTAAAAAGGCGTTTTACTGGGTCCCACTTTGAGAATTAATGAATGGCATGCAAGGCTGCGAAACTGGATGGAAAAATAGTTTCAGAACGAAAAGGAAAACAGTGAGAGCAGCCACGTTGAGAACTTTACAGGCTGGACAGATCCATCCCAGATCTGGCGATGGAACTCCTACTACGCTTTAACAAATTGTCATGGACAGAATTTATATGCTTTATTATTGTCTGTTATCAGAGTGTTGTAATGTGTGAGGTTATTGTGTATTTGCTTCCCCTCCAAGCGTTGTCCCAATTTAACAAATTCCCAGCAGCAAGCCTGTGAAATTTAAAAATTAGGAAAATTATGTATTGCCACACACTAGCCCCAGACCATTTAACGCAATGTCTCTCACCCACTACCACATCCACAAAGATCAGATACAGGTGAAGAAGAAAACAATACAATTACAAGCGGCATGGTGGCACAGTGATTAGCACTGCTGCCTCACAGCTCCAGGGATCCGAGTTCAATTTCAGCCTCGGGTCTCCGTCTGTGCGGAGTTTGCACTTTCTCCCCGTGTCTGCGTGAGTTTCCTCCAGGTGCTCCAGTTTCCTCCCGCAATCCAAAGATGTGCGGGTTAGGTGCATTGACCATGCTAAGTGTCCAAAAGGTTAGGTGGGGTTACTGGGTTACAGGGATAGGGTGTAGACATGGGCTTAAGTAGGGTGCTCTCTCCAATTGCCGGTGCAGACTCGGTGGGCCGAATGGCCTCCTTCTGCACTGTAAAGTCTAAGATTCCATGAAGTTGTAATAATGTCATAACAGGCCTGTAGTTTCTCAGTTGAATTGATACTTTCGCTGGAGTGGAGGTCTTGAAAATTGGAGGAATCTCAGTAAGCTGTGAAGCCCCTTGCAGTTGAATTTCAAGGAGGCTGGTTCTCAGGTGTCCTCGAAACAGGCTACGGAGAGATTCCTTCTTCCGCTTTCAAGGTACAGCTGTTTTACACATGCTCTGGGTTGTCTTGCAGCTGCTTCGGTGGCTTTTCTGCTTTTATCTTTAAGAAGAACAAGTAATGAATGTGACTGCCTTAAATCATGTGACCAATTATGAGTTCAAAGTTCTTCTTCCAAAAAAGGATAGCGGGTTGTTTCCTCTTCCCATTGACCTTTCACATGTTGAGAGCTTTTGAGACGGTCATGAGTGACCCATTCAATTCAAATCACCCTTCGGATCACCCAGGGTGACAAGTCAGCTGATGTGTGATACTCTTGTTCTGTTTGCAGTGCATCCTCATCAAAATGATTTGTGAGATTTGCGAGCAATTTGAATGTTCATATTTTAAAGAGTTCTGAGTATAAGTTTCAGTTCTGTCTGGAGTCGATAATGCCAAAGCCACGGGATATGTTGTCAGCCATCTAAAGATTGTTGTGTTCCCCATTTTTAAAATTTTGTAATATAAGAACACAAGAAATAGGAGCAGTAGACCACTCGGCCCATCGAGCATGCACCGCCAGTTAATGCAATCTTAACTGGATCATTGGCTTCAACTCCATTTTCCTACCCGCTTCCTTTAATTTCCTCAGAGACCAAAATTCTGCCTGTCTCAGCATTAAATATATTCAACGATGGAGCATCCACAACACTCTGGGGTAGAGAATTCCAAAGATTCACAACCCTTTGAGCGAAGACATTTCTCCTCATCCCAGTCCTAAACGATTGGCTCCTTATCCTGAGACTGTGTCCGCGTGTTTGAGATTCCCCCAAAACAATCTCTCTGCATCCACCCTATCAAACCCCCTCAGAATTTTGTAGGTTTCAATGAAATTGCCTCTCATTTTTCTAATCTCCAGAGAATATAAACCCAATTTGCTTAGCCTTTCATCATAGAATAACCCCTGATTGTTATCTAATAATAATCTTTATTGTCACAAGTAGGCTTACATTAACACTGCAATGAAGTTACTGTGAAAATCCCCCAGTCGCCACACTCTGGCACCTGTTCGGGTACACTGAGGGAGAATTCAGAATGTCCAAATTACCGAACAGCACGTTTTCGGGACTTGTGGGAGGAATCCGGAGCACCCGGAGGAAACCCACGGAGACGGGGGAGAACGTGCAAACTCCGCACAGACAGTGACCCAAGCCGGGAATCGAACCTGGGACCCTGGCGCTGTGAAGCAACAGTGCTAACCGTTGTGCTGGGCCATCAGATCGAGCGAGGCGCGATGATTTTTCTTGTCAGCTTGGACCTTTGCGCCTCCTCTTGTGGAGACCATGAATTGGGGGGTCAGTTTGGATTTGCATTGTTTTTTTGGAGCAAGCAATAAGGGTTTGCCCTGTCCACTCTGCACGTTGGCTTTGTAACTTTAAGGATGGGTTAAAAGAAAAAATTGCAACACTGATAAATCTCCTCAACCGGATGTCTCTGTGCACAGATGCTGCCAGAACTGCTGAGATTCCCCGTTTTCATGTCCGAATTACCCCAGCTAATTTTGCTTTCATTTTTCATCACGCCCCTTTATTTTAACTCAGCTTGGAATGGACAAGACCAAGTGCGGAACGTGATCGCAATTTCGAGTTGCCTGGTGGTTTGTCCCTCCCCGGCTGCCGGTGCTCCTGTCATTTATTTGTCCATTGGCCAGGACATTTAAAGCGGTGGAGGAAAACGAAAGCGACGGGCGACGAGCCACGAGCCACGAGCCAAGTGTCAGCTGTTGGGAGTGTAGCGAGTGGGAGCGGGATTGTCACTGAGCGCTGCACGCTGCACGCTGCACAGGGACCTTGCTCTGCACAGCCCACTCACCCGGGGCTCCTTCGCAGAATTGTAAGTGACGCCCTTTCCTCTCTCTCTTCTTTCCCCCCCACCCACCCACCCATTTTCCCCCCCTCCCTCTTTCCCCCCCCCCCCCCCCCATTTCCCAAACCCTTCCCCCTCCCCCCATTCCCCTCCCACTCCACCCTTGAATCACTGGGAAAAGTGCAAGTGTCATTTTATGAACTGCGCTGGAAAAGTTGGCCCAGGTGATTGTCTCTTGTGTTGTACCTAATCCGTCTTCTCTCTCATGCCCAACCCCTCGGACACCAGGTAAACTCTGGTTGTCAGAAGTGCCACAATCTGTACAGTAAGTATCTCCCCCTATCCTGTGTGGAGCAGCCTCCACTCTGGACTACTCTCTGCTTTGTAATAATAATAATCGCTTATTGTCACAAGTAGGTTTCGATGAAGTTACTGTGAAGAGCCCCCTGGTCGCCACATTCCGGCACCTGTTTGGGAAGGCCGGCACGGGAATTGAACCCGTGCTGCTGCCCTTGGTCTATATTATAAGCCAGCTCTTTAGCCCACTGTGCTAAACCAGCCCCTGTTTTGTGTTCGTACTGTCACAGTAACATTCCCCTGACTACTTTTGGGAGGAAGCTCTAGGCACTGACTAATAATAATCTTTTATTGTCTGAAGTATGAATTTGCTGTGAAAAGCCCCCACACGTCCAATTCCCGTGTTTCTTAGATTTTGTTGATTCTGGTCTTTCTTGCTCTTAAGATTTTTATTTTTGAAAGATGAACTTGCTTTCCTCCTCTTGTGTCTCTGGTGCCCCTCAAACCTAACCTAGGTTTTAAAATCCCTCTGGCCTCTCCCCAAATCTCTGTTGCTGTGCCTTCAACTGCCTTGTTCCTGAACAGTGGCATTCCCTCCATCTTTTCAAAAGGCACCTTTAAGACCTTGTTCTTTGACCAAAAGCTTGCTCACCCTTTTTACTATCTCCCTGGGAAGCTCCGTATTAATATTTATTTGGCTGTGAACACCTGCGATCTTTACTTTGCTACTGCCATGTAGCTACATGTTCGAAGTATAATTTACGTGCCATATCAGGTCCTTTTCCATTCATTTTTAGCTCAATTTTGGGGAAATGTAGGCTTTCCTAAAGGGGAATGAATTGAGCTTGTGTGGACAGTTTGGTTCAACAAAATAGATTGGGGAGGGCTTGGGGGTGGGGGAGGGTGGCGACTGACTTGGATGTCGAGGCGTGATTGTTTTGGGGGAGAACAGTGAATTCTGGGACAGGCAGTCCTGCTGTGCATTGAATGCTGACTCTCTTAACCCCTTCGGGCGAGAGCTGAACCTATTTGTACAGGGGCAGAGATCACCTCTTCGAGAATATGTATTTTGTCACATTTATTAGGGTGATTCATCTGGATTAATTTTGATTGCCTCATGGATTGGAGAGAAGAATCCAGCCGCTGGTCTGTGTTGCCATTCCTAGGGGATTACACTGCTCTCTGGTGGGGTAGGGAGCATAACAATCGTGGCAAACAAAGCATTCATGTTGTGTGCCACAGACTGGAAGAACCAGAGGGTGTGTTGCAATTTCCAGGCATCCGGGTTCGATTCCCGGCTTAGTATTTACAGTGCAGAAGGAGGCCATTCGGCCCATCGAGTCTGCACCGGCTCTTGGAAGGAGCACCCCACTTAAGCCCACACCTCCACCCTATCCCAGTAACCCACCTAACCTTTTTGGGGGCAATTTATCTCGGCCAATCCACCTAACCAGCACATCTTTGGACTGTGGGAGGAAACCCACGCAGACACTGGGAGAACGTGCAGATTCTGCAGACAGTGAACCAAGCCGGGAATCGAACCTGGAGCTGTGAAGCAACTGTGCTAACCATTGTGCTACGGTGCTGCTTGGGTCACTGTCTGTGCAGAGTCTGCACGTTCTCCCCGTGTCTGTGTGGGTTTCCTCCGGGGGCTCCGGTTTCCTCCCACAAGCCCTGAAAGACGTGCTTGTTAGGTAAATTGGACATTCTGAATTCTCCCTCGTGTCCCAAATGTGGCGACATGGGGATTTTCACAGTAACTTCATTGCAGTGTTGATTTAAGCCTACTTCTGACACTAATAAAGATTATTATTATTATTAGGTGAAACATGTCATTTCTACCCACTGCCTTTAATTCCTGATGGTAGTGCAGTGCCAGTGTCGGTAGACTAGTAATCCAGAGACCGGGGTTCCAAACCCACCATGGCAACTGGTGGAATATGAATTTGATTCCTAAAGTCTGCCATCCTTACCCAGTCTGGCCTGCATGTGACTCTCAGCAGTGCGGTTAATTCTTGACTGCCCTCTGAAATTGCCTGGCAAGACGCTCAGTTTCTAGGACTTGCAGGAGGCCTGGACTTTTAAGGTAATGGCTGGGAACCTGCTACCCGGATGAATTTGAGGTCCTGCCCCATGTCTCCCTATTTTTAAAGTTAAAATGGCCTTAACTAGCCACGAGGCAAGCTCGGTGCCCAGTTCGCGGCACGACGCGTCTCCTGGGGATGCTTGTCGGGCACCAGTGGGAAGGGCAGCGGGTAGCCGCGTGACTGCCACTAGCCTTGCCAGAGACAGCTCGTCCGGAGGTCGTGGAGGTTGACTGTGACAACAAGAGGACACCAAGAACGGGGTTTGAAGCAGCAGCGCTTGCGCTGGGGCAAGTCAGCCCCACACATTTGATTTGATGCAAAGAAAAGTATTTGGGATGGCGGTGAACCCAACAAAATGTGCAAAAGACTGTTCAGACCTGCCTGAACAATCATTGAAAATCTCAGTGCCAATGGACAGTGCCCTTGACAAGCTCCCTAAGGAGCTTAAGAAGTATTTAATTGACGGGAAGTTAGAGATGGGCGGCAAATGCTGGCCTTGTTGGCAAAACCCACACCCCATGAAAGAAAAAAACAATCAATCAGCAGAAAATGTTTCTCCTTCCTGTAGTACAACATGCCTTGTTCGAGATTTAACATCCAGCATTTAGTTCCTCATTCCACTATCATTTGGAATGAAGCAAACTCCAAAGGTTCTTCCTTCGTTGCATTATTATTTTTATGGCATCTGTTCTTGGTTCTTGGGCATTGGTGTCCTTTTGGTCTAAGGTATCATAACGTGACAATTATACCGTCGTCTTCACCAATTGGAGCTGTGAATTTGCCTTTATAGAACATGCAGTGCAGAGGAGGCCATTCGGCCCATCGAGTCTGCACCGGCCCACTTAAACCCTCACTTCCACCCTATCCCCGTAACCCAATAACCTCGCCTAACCTTTTTTGGTCACTTAAGGGCAATTTATCATGGCCAATCCACCTAACCTGCACGTCTTTGGACTGTGGGAGGAAACCGGAGCACCCGGAGGAAACCCACGCAAACATTGGGAGAAAGCAAAACAATGTTTATTCTATCAACTCCAGTTAACCTTTTTTTAAACATACAGTGAACATCTTAGCAACCATTAATTCAAATACAACCGCCAAAGAATACAACACTAAGTAATCCTTTAAGCTTTCCTTTTAACATCCATAAGACTTAAAACACCTTTTACCAGAAGCACATCAGGTTAAAGTCACTACTGTTATTAGTTTTAAATCACCAGGATTGATTTACAGTCTTTAGGTTACAGAGAGAGAGACTCTAATACACCTTCTGGCTGTGACTGCAGCTATCCAGCTCTGAAAACGAAACTAAAACACACCCTGCAGCAAACAGCCTTAAATGAAAGTAACATGCTGACAAACAGCCCAGCTCCACCCACTCTCTGACATCACTGCAGTAATAAACACCCATTTCTTAAAGGTACTCTCACTACAGATATTTATATACACACCCATTTCTTCAACGTACTCTAACATGACAATTGGGCATTGGCAATCTTGCAGAATCTCTGTTGTTGCCAATGGCAGACGACATGGCAGACGATCGATTCGGTGGGTGCATAACTTGTATTGCATCCCACAGCCACCCAACTAAGGATTGCATGCATGGATAGTCATCAATGCAATGACATTTGTTCTATGCCAAGCACAGTGTGCATAAGTGACTTGGGCTATTACATCTGTGTCAGAAATGTCGAATGACTAATCCACACTTTATAAGCCCTTATTTTTTTATATTATTCCACCAAGTATGAGGAAGAGGCAGGCTTGCATGCATGCAGATTCTAACCGAGGTGCAGAGACCCCGTTCTCCTGTACATTTTCTTCAGGTTCTAGGCTGAATTTACTCCTTTATCTAGTATTTTTCATTTCCTTCTCTCTCTTTTCCCCCCCCCCCCCGCTCTCTTTAACCTTGTCCTTCTGCTCCACCGAGTTTGCTTAAAATCACGCTTTCTCATTTTATAATTGTTTTTATGTCCACTAGTATCTGGGCCATGCAAATAGCTGCTCGTACTAATGTGGTCTGCCTTTCATTACCCATAACATCATCATGCCTGTGTAAGCAGTTTTCATCTTGGTTTCTGTGCTGAAACTAACGTCTGGGTGTGTTTATCTTCAAGATTTACTGGTATTCATTTGTACCTGTCTCTCTCCTACCCGCCCAAGGAGACTGGAATTTGGGAGGAAGAGTGTGCATATACATGTTCACAAGAATGAAACATGGTTCACACGATTAGGGGGGGAAGGAGGTTTTACCTGTGGTGTCTGTGCTGGTGTTACACAAGGAAGATATTTGGAGATTGGGTCCAGAAATGAGACTACAATGTAGCAGGCAATTTAGAAGTTGAACAGACTGAGGAATTTTAAAAAAGCCTAGCAGAGTCCGAGCCGAGTTACAATTGTTCCAGTCAGATTTTTAAAAAAAAAATAAATTGAAAGTACCCAATTCTTTTCTTTTCAATTTAGGAGCAATTTGGCGCGGCCAATTCACCTACCAGACACCTTTTTGGGTTGTAGGGGTGAGACCCACGCAAACACTGGGAGAATGTGCAAACTCCACACGGACAGTGACCTGGGCCATCAGTGTCGTGAGGCAGCAATGCTAACCACTGTGTCACCATGCTGCCCTTGTCTCAGTCAACCTAAACTCGTTAGTGGGAATATACAGGATGCCCCAATTCCATTATTCTTTGGGACACTCCTGTCTGACCAGCTATTAACCCATTACAGAGTCTGGTGGCCTCTTTATCTGTCAATGGGAAGTTAGTTGTATATTAATAACATGGCTCTGTTTTTTTTGTATAAATGGAAGTGTGCCATTAAACAGCCAAGATAAGGCTGAGTTCAAGCCGGTAAACCCCGGCAGGGAACCAACTTTGTTTGAGGGGCTGAATGGAGCTTAGAGGGAGAATGCTGTTCTGAACAGTTACATAGCGGAAGGCTTTGGAAATCAAGGTCACAAAAGTTGCCACCGAGGCAGGCTTTAGGAAAAGAATTCTGAAAGAACGTCCCTAACAGAAGGATAATTGCGTTGTTAAATGCAAGTATTGCCGTTGCCTGTCAGTGTAAGTGGCATGCTCTGTAAAGTGCTGTTTAATGGGAACTCGTGATTTAAGGTTAAGAAACTACATGGCATCTTCTATTGTTAGGGTTGAAGTTTATCTATTGTTTTCTTTTTTTTTTATAATTAATTTTATTTATAAAATAACCAAGTCCTATTTCTTCTATTATCACTCCTGGAACGAATCAATCTTTACGCACCATCTTAAAACTTAAAAATGTTATGTCTCTAGTTGAGTCCCTTAGCTACTGTTGAGAGCTGACAAGGTGTCCCTAACAGCTAGTCTTAATGCAGCACCTCTGGTCACAATCTACGACTTTGATTATGATAAAACACCGCTCTGGGGTGCTGTACTGTCTTGGCGATGTGCCAGAGCGACTGCTGATGGATGCTGTTGAAAATCATTGACGTTGATTTTTTTTTTTTAAAAATGGTTTCTGATATTCTAGCCTGTTCTCCATGATGTGTTCACAGCATGATCTGTAATGAACAGTAATCTACCTGTTCTTCATGAACAGGTACTGTGCACTCCTGCTTTCAATCTGTTGAGGAGCACTGTGTTGAAGACCTCTTGTGTCCCCCATTCATGGCAGTCAATGAGATTCCCTTTCTTTAATAGCTTGACAATTGCTCCTCATCTGCAGTCTTCCAGGATGACCTCCGCAGTACCGATCTTGTTGAACAGGATCATGACCGTGAGCTGTTTTGTGACTGTGTTCTTGCCATATTCCATTAGCTCTGCTGGTATTTCATTGATCCCAGATGTTTTGCTGTCCTTTTGATCTCCGATGTGGTCACTTCTCCCAGGTTGATGTTCAGCTGTTGGGGTGCAGGCGTCAAACTCTTAACGTGGAGCTGGGCAGGTTGAGAATCGCCTGAGCCCTCCACCTACCTCACCACCCGCTTCTTGCCTGTCAATAGGGGAAGTGGCAGTTGCTCTGGCTTTCCTGGTGATGATGGGAGGTCCTTGTTGTCATCCAATCATTGGTGTCTTTAGTCTTCCTATAGTAGATGAGTGGACCACCTTGGTGCCACTACCCTCCGTGTTGGAAACATCTTGGAGCATGTGTACGATTCAGCAGCAGGAGAGATGTAATCTGCAAAGTTCAGGTCTGTCAGTCAGTGGTGTTGTGGTATTTCCAAAGTCTACACCAAGAATTCCCTTCCATTGTCCTGCCATCCTGGCCCTTGATTGTTGCCGTGGTGATGTTTCTTGCAGCAATTATCTCCTGTACAATCCTTTTACAGTGTCTTGGAGTCTTTCTGATTTGTTGCTACTTGTGCCTTTCTGCCGTTTTATCTGCGTCCATCCTTGTTCGTCCCTCCTGCAGTTCTTCATTGTCTTCTGTACTTCGCGGTGCCTCCTCGTCTTTGTTCGATTTGTATTCCTTTTCCTTTTGGTTATTGACTGAAGCGTGAAGGCGATTCTGGGTGAATCAAGAGAGAGAAAGCTAGGGATGAGGTGGGGGGATCTGGAGGAGTGAGCAGATGGGAGTCGGGTTTACATAGTTGAGTGTGAGGATGAGCTTTCTTGGTGAAGAAACAAATCCAGTGATGGAGGAAGAGCTCGGAATTATACTGAGCTCAGTTCCTTCCGGTGAAGGTAAAGGGTTGGAACTAAGTGTTAACCTCTTGTCAGTTACAGACACTGACTGATCTGTTGTGCATTTTGTGTTTGAGTGACAGGACCCTCCCAAATTTGGCTCTCCGCTTATTACAACCTGATTCAGCAGTATCTACTAACCCATTTGTATCGTTCAGCCACTTCCTGAATCACCAAACTAGCAACCCTGTGGAGATGGCCAAACACAACTTTCAAATACACAGCATGGCCTCTAGTTAGTTAGTTAGTTATTGTAATCAACACCATCATTCCTACGAAACTCATCTCCAAACTCCGTGGCCTTGGCCTCGGCTCCTCCCTCTGTGACTGGATCCTGAACTTTCTAACCCACAGGCCACAATCCGTAAAGGTAGGCAACAACACCTCCTCCACGATCATCCTCCCACAAGGCTGTGTCCTCAGCCCCCTACTATACTCCTTATACACCTATGGCTGTGTAGCCAAATTCCCCATGAACTCGATTTTCAAATTTGCTGATGACGCCACCGTAGTGGGTCGGATTTCAAACAATGACGAGACAGAGTACAGGAATGAGATAAGGGAACCTGGTGAACTGGTGCGACGACAAAATCTCCCTCAACGTCAACAAAACGAAGGAGATTGTCATTGACTTCAGGAAGCATAGTGGAGAACATGCCCCTGTCTACATCAATGGGAACGAAGTAGAAAGGGTCGAGAACTTCAAGGTTTTAGGTGTCCAGATCACCAACAGCCTGCCCTGGTCTCCCCCCCCCCCCCCCCCCCCCCCCCCCCCATGCCGACACTATAATTAAGAAAGCCCATCAACGACTCTACTTTCTCAGAAGACTAAGGAAATTTGGCATGTCAGCTACGACCTTCACCAACTTCTACCGATGCACCATAGAAAGCATTCTTTCTGGTTGTATCACAGCTTGGTATGGATCCTGCTCTGCCCAAGACCGCAGGAAATTACAAAAGGTCGTGAATGTAGCCCAATCCATCGACTCTCTACAATTCCCGCTGCCTCAAAGGCAGCCAGCAAAATTAAGGACCCCACGCACCCCGGACATACACTCTTCCACCTTCTTCCATCAGGAAAAAGGTGCCAAAGTTTGAGATCCCGTACCAACCGACTTGAACAGCTTCTTCCCTACTGCCTTTAGACTTTTGAATGGACCTACCTCTTATTAAGTTGATCTTTTCTCTACACCTTGCTATAACTGTAACATTATATTCTGCAGTCTCTCCTTCCTTCCCTATGTACGGTATGCATTGTTTGTACAGCATGCAAGAAACAATCCTTTTCACTGTATACCAATAAATGTGACAATAATAAATCAAATCAAATGTACATCTTGGCACTGTTGGTGCTTGGTGAAACTTAATCATAGTTTTGTGTTCCTTGGCAGGTTGACACATCATGGAACAGATCAAGGCTGTTGTGTCCGGTGCGAGAGCCGCCTACAATCAGGGGGAAACTCGCTCTGTGGAATTCCGCATTCAGCAGCTGAAGGCGCTCAAGAGAATGATCACTGAGAAAAAGGAAGAATTCTTACTGGCGCTCAAAAAGGACTTGCACAAGGTTTGAGACGGTTCTTGACACGTTCAGCATTTTAACCAGGTTGCACAGACCCCTTCACAATCTTCCCAGGATGACTATGATAATTGGACATGTCTCCATTCTTTCCTAAAAGTAGTTACATTTCTTGTTCTCCAGTCTGGAGTGTTAATTTTGTGTCCTCACATCTTGAACAATGCAGTGTATTCGTGGAGGGATCTGCAGGCTGGTTAAATGACTGCAGTGCAATATTCGTTCCATGGGCTTAACCGTCTTTATACCACCCATTGGCTGGTTAGTCCTGTACCGAAGGAAGGATTTATGAACTTCCACAACTCTACGGCCCCCCTAAAAAATTATTTCTGGGATTTTTGCCTTCACACGAATGTCAGGATGTAGGAAGAGAGAAGGTGGGAGGTGTGTGTGTCTGACTGTCAATTGTGTATCTACCATTGTCTGAGATTGTGTCAGTGTCAGTGTTGGGTCACTTGTGATTTGATTGCCTGATCTTCACTTGAGATTGCTGATTGGAATATTTAATTGGAAGTCATGCCAGGGGAACAGCCAGGATGACAAAATAGCCGAGGCGATTGATGACCAGGGCAGCAAAGGCAGGCGATTGATGACCAGGGCAGACAAAGGCAGAGTGGTTGAGCAGATGGGCAGCTACAGAAGTATTCTGGCCAATGGCGAGCAAGGTTTTTGCGCTATTGAAATTTGGCATCACTGTTTTCAGGCAGCATGGATGCACAGTGGTTAGCACTGCTGCCTCACGAGGCCGAAGTCCCAGGTTCGATCTGGCTCTGGGTCACTGTCCGTGTGGAGTTTGCACATTCTCCCCGTGTCTGCGTGGGTTTCGCCCCCACAACCCAAAGATGTGCAGATTAGGTGGATTGGCCACGCTAAATTGCCCCTCAATTGAAAGAAATTGGGTACTTAAATTTATTTTTTAAAATCACTTTCTCTAGGGTTGAGGGAGGTGGGGTGGGGGGTCTAGGGTTGAGGGGGTGGGTGGGGGTCTAGGGTTGAGGGGGGTGGGTGGGTGGGGGTCTAGGGTTGAGGGGTGGGTGGGTGGGTATGAGGAACTGGGAAGTAAAACATACTCTGGTAGAAACAGGCAATGAGTTGGGGTGCAGGGGAAAAGAGTGACCAAACAGGAAGGTCACTCGTTTTTGTCTCTGCCTTGTATTTGAGTTCGCTGAATGCTGCCAGGGTGACGGATAGCGAAGATGCAATGCCCCTTTTGAGTAGCCAGAGGGTGAAGAAATCTGCTCCAGTTTCCTTTCTTGATGACCTACATGAACAGTTACTGGTAAAGGTCAGCAATGAGTCTTGGGCATTTCCACCTCCCTGATGGATCCAACAACCTGATTCTTGAAGAATGAATATTTGGATGAGGAACTGAGAAGTGGTCAGTACCCGGGGGACTGCGCTGCATCATGTTCCGTCCTTCCAATCTAAAAATGATAACTTGCGGTGCGAGTTGGGAGTTTATTGAAAATTTGTGATGAATTGAGAACGGCGCGTATCAAAAACGGATTGACATCTTTGCAGAGCCAGCATTCTATTTATTATTTGTGTCCTGTAATTCCCATTAGAACTAGGTCAACTGTCCTACTATTGGGGCTCAATAATCACCTTTTATATGTGGCACTGAACACCATGTGTGGAGCAAGTTTGGTCTGGTACGGAAGGTACAGTTGAATCGCAGGCTTAGACAAAAGAAAGCTGCCACTGTTAATGCCCCTGTTTAGTATTGCGTGATAAATATATTAGTGTGGGAGATATTGGCTGTGTTGTGCCTAACTGTGATGCCACATGATTGAAAATCCCCCTTGGATAGTCAGGTTTTTATTTTCACTGGTGTACACATATGCAACACCAGATGAACGACATTGTAGCACAGTGGTTAGCTAGCACTGTTGCCTCCAGTACCAGATTCCCGGCTTGGGTCGGGCTGTCTGTGCGGAGTCTGCATGTTCTCCCCGTGTCTGCGTGGGTTTCCTCCGGGCGCTCCGGTTTCCTCCCTCAAGTCCCGAAAGATGTGCACGTTAGGTAATTTGGACATTCTGAATTCTCCCTCTGTGTACCAAAACCAGCACCAGGGTGTGGCGATGAGGGCTTTTCACAGTAACTACACTGCAGTGTTAATGTAAGCCTACTTGTGACAATAATTCACCAGAAAGGAGAACATGGGTGGAGTGAAAGGAAGAGATGCTTAATAATGATGTTCTTCCCTTCTGAATTTGCAGAATGAATTTGCTGTGGAGGTTTTTGAACTTGCAGCATTCTGAATGAGATTACTGAAGCTGTAAACAAACTGCCTGAGTGGACTGAACCGGAGTACGTGTCAAAGAGCATGATGACATTAATGGACACGTTTACGTCCATCGAGAGTCTCTGGGAGTGGTCTGATCATAGGGGCCTGGAACTATCCGTTGGCGCTTACAGTTCAGCCTTTAGTTGGTGCAATCGCTGCAGGTAAACTTTGGCTCAATTACATCCACTCTCTGCCAGAAAGATGATTAGCATTAACAGATTTTTATTTCATCCGCCTACCACCTCCGTGCGTTGTGTATAGATGTATGATTGTGGGGCATCGTAGCTGTGTCTTGCCCTCTGAACTTGTGCTCATGACCTTGCAGATGGCAGGAGAGTGATCAGAGAGGCTGACTGATTTTTTTTTTTTTTTGTCTTCCCTGCTCTCTCCAGCCCAACATTGGGATTCGCTGAATTCCCAACTGCTACCCCTGGGTCACTGTCCGTCTGAAGTTTGCACATTCTCCCCACGTCTTGCGTGGGTTTCACCCCCCACAACCCAAAGATGTGCATGGTAGGTGGATTGGCCATTATAAATTATCCCATAATTGGGTACTCTAAATTTATATTTTAAAAAAACGCCAATCCACCTAACCTGCACAACTTTGACTGTGGTGGAGAACCCGGAGGAAACCACGCACACACTGGAGGACGTGCAGACTCCGCACAGACAGTGGACCCAAGCCTGGAATCGAACCTGGGACCCTGGAGCTGTGAAGCAACAGTGCTAACCACTCTGCTGCTGTGTTGCCCATTTCAGGGGAATTTCAAAGGGTGTCAGGGAATTTGAAACCTTTTCCGTGTTATGGGCCTTTCGAGGAGACCTGGCAGAGGGTAACATTACCTATGGACTGACCTCCTTGACTCTCCCTCTGGGTCCACAGCAACAAGCAGGGGTATAGCTGCCAGGGGGCAATACACCATTGGCAATGCCAGGGGGAGGGGATTGAAGAGTTGGGGGGGGGGGGGGCAGGGGCCTGCTGGGGGAGTCGGGTCACCCTCGTGAGTGTGGTTAAGGGATGAGGTGACCTGCTATTGCAGTGGTTGGGGGGGGAGGGAGATGCCCCTCCTTGATGAGGGGTTGGGGATGCCCTCCTGGTCAGTGGTGGGGGGGGCGGGGGGGGGCTCAAGATTTGCATTGTCTGAGCAAGGGGGCATCCGCTGGTATTCTGCCACCTGCTCAAAACGGAAGCTCAATTACCGGGATTCGGCATGGTCTCCAGCATGCATCTATTTGCAAGTCCAAGGACTGTCTCGCACCTGGGTGACGCTCTTTGTGCCCACTCGTCCCGATTCTCCGCTGGCGGGAGCACTTCGACTCCGGAGCGGAGAATCCAGCTGGTATGTCTGCAGGGGCAAAGCAACTCTGAAATACATGAATGGATGAAACATTAGCCACCTCAAGAACTCAGCCCAGAAATATATATCCTTTTGTCTAAACCAAGAACCCCCTCCGCCAAAGCTGCTAGAACCTATAATATTGCCTTGTGGAGCTGAACAAAGGCAGTCTGCTGTTTCCTCCCCAACACATAGCAGCAGGAAGGACTCTGCCCAGGTTAAATGCTTGGTTCTCTCATCTACACTGTTCTCCACTGGAATGTTTAAGATTCTGTACCAGTGCCCAAATGGCCCTGGTCACCTCTACCTTCTCCCATCATGGAGGTCAGCGCTAATGGAAAAGTGGATTATCCCGTATCTCAGCCAGCTAAGCTCTCTGAAGGAATACACCGTTGGATTTCTTATTTATTTTGTAGCAGGTCATATGGACACTAAATGCCAAATGACACTTTCCCTCTCCACAGGTACAGCCAGACCTGGGTTTTTCCAGCATTTTCTGATTTCCAGCATCCACAGTATTGCTTCTTGTCTTTACCTCTGTATTCTCTCTCTCTCTCTCTCGTCTCTCTCTCTCTCTCTCTCTCTCTCTCTCTTTTTCTTTCTCTCTTTTTCTTTCTCTCTTTTTCTTTCTCTCTTTTTCTTTCTCTCTTTTTCTTTCTCTCTTTTTCTTTCTCTCTTTTTCTTTCTCTCTTTTTCTTTCTCTCTTTTTCTTTCTTCTCTTTTCTTCTCTCTCTTTTTCTTTCTCTCTTTTCTTTCTCTCTTTTCTTTCTCTCTTTTCTTTCTCTCTTTTTCTTTCTCTCTTTTTCTTTCTCTCTTTTTCTTTCTCTCTTTTTCTTTCTCTCTTTTTTCTTTCTTCTTTTTCTTCTCTTTTTCTTTCTCTCTTTTTCTTTCTCTCTTTTTCTTTCTCTCTTTTTCTCTCTCTTTTTTCT
>NC_092718.1:211704874-211817303 GCF_047496885.1 Scyliorhinus torazame
CCCCTCACACTCTGGCCACTGCACCCCCGATCCCCTCCCCCCTCACACTCTGGCCACTGCACCCTTGGTCCCCTCCCCCCTCACACTCTGGCCACTGCACCCCCGATCCCCTCCCCCCTCACACTCTGCCCACTCCACCCCCGATCTCCTCCCCCTCACACTCTGGTCACTGCAACCCCGATCCCCTCCCCCCTCACACTCTGGCCACTGCACCCCCGATCCCCTCCCCCCTCACACTCTGGCCACTGCACCCTCGATCCCCTCCCCCCTCACACTCTGCCCACTCCACCTCTGATCTCCTCCTCCTCACACTCTGTCCACTGCACCCTCGATCCCCTTCCCGCTCACACTCTGCCCACTCCACCTCTGATCTCCTCCTCCTCACACTCTGGCCACTGCACCCTCGATCCCCTCCCCCCTCACACTCTGGCCACTGCACCCCCGATCCTCTCCCCCCTCACACTCTGCCCACTCCACCCCTGATCTCCTCCCCCTCACACTGGCCACTCCACCCCTGATCTCCTCCTCCTCACACTCTGCCCACTCCACCCCCGATCTCCTCCCCCTCACACTCTGGTCACTGCACCCTCGATCCCCTTCCCCCTCACACTCTGCCCACTCCACCCCTGATCTCCTCCTCCTCACACTCTGGCCACTGCACCCTCGATCCCCTTCCCCCTCACACTCTGCCCACTCCACCCCTGATCTCCTCCTCCTCACACTCTGGCCACTGCACCCTCGATCCCCTCCCCCCTCACACTCTGTCCACTGCACCCTCGATCCCCTCCCCCCTCACACTCTGCCCACTCCACCTCTGATCTCCTCCTCCTCACACTCTGGCCACTGCACCCTCAATCCCCACCCCGCTCAAACTCTGCCCACTCCACCCCTGATCTCCTCCTCCTCACACTCTGGCCACTGCACCCCCGATCCCCTCCCCCCTCACACTCTGCCCACTCCACCCCCGATCTCCTCCTCCTCACACTCTGCCCACTCCACCCCTGATCTCCTCCTCCTCACACTCTGGCCACTGCACCCTCGATCCCCTTCCCCTCACACTCTGCCCACTCCACCCCTGATCTCCTCCTCCTCACACTCTGGCCACTGCACCCTCGATCCCCTCCCCCCTCACACTCTGGCCACTGCACCCTCGATCCCCTTCCCCCTCACACTCTGCCCACTCCACCCCTGATCTACTCCTCCTCACACTCTGGCCACTGCACCCCCGATCCCCTCCCACCTCACACTCTGGCCACTGCACCCCCGATCCCCTCCCCCCTCACACTCTGGCCACTGCACCCCCGATCCCCTCGTCCCTCACACTCTGGCCACTGCACCCCCGATCCCCTCCCCCCTCACACTCTGGCCACTGCACCCCCGATCCCCTCCCCCCTCACACTCTGGCCACTGCACCCCCGATCCCATCCCCCCTCACACTCTGGCCACTGCACCCCCGATCCCCTCCCCCCTCACACTCTGGCCACTGCACCCCCGATCCCCTCCCCCCTCACACTCTGGCCACTGCACCCTCGAACTCCTCCCCCTCACACTCTGCCCACTCCATCCCTGATCTCCTCCTCCTCACATTCTGGCCACTGCACTCCCGATCCCCTCCCCCCTCACACTCTGCCCACTCCACCCCTGACCTCCTCCCCCTCACACTCTGGCCACTGCACCCCCGATCTCCTCCCCCTCACACTCTGCCCACTGCACCCCCGATCCCCTCCCCCCTCACACTCTGCCCACTGCACCCCCGATTCCCTCCCCCCTCACACTCTGCCCACTCCACCCCTGATCTCCTCCCCCCTCGCACTCTGCCCACTCCACCCCCATACCCCTCCCCCTCACGCTCTGGTCACTGCACCCTCGATCCCCTCCCCCCTCACACTGCCCACTCCACCCCTGATCTCCTCCTCCTCACACTCTGCCCACTGCACCCTCGATCACCTCCCCCCTCACACTCTGCCCACTCCACCCCTGATCTCCTCCTCCTCACACTCTGGCCACTGCACCCTCGATTCCCTCCCCCCTCACACTCTGTCCACTGCACCCTCGATCCCCTCCCCCCTCACACTCTGCCCACTCCACCCTCGATCCCCTCCCCCCTCACACTCTGGCCACTGCACCCTCGGTCCCCTCCCCCTCACACTCTGGCCACTGCACCCCCGATCCCCTCCCCCCTCACACTCTGGCCACTGCACACCCGATCCCCTCCCCCCTCACACTCTGCCCACTGCACCCCTGATCCCCGCCCCCCTCACACTCTGGTCACTGCACCCCCGATTCCCTCCCCCCTCACACTCTGGTCACTGCACCCCCGATCCCCTCCCCCCTCACACTCTGGTCACTGCACCCCTGATCCCCGCCCCCCTCACACTCTGGCCACTGCACCCTCGATCCCCTCCCCCCTCTCACTCTGGCCACTGCACCCTCGATCCCCTCCCCCTCACACTCTGTCCACTCCACCCTCGATCCCCTCCCCCCTCACACTCTGTCCACTCCACCCTCGATCCCCTCCCCCCTCTCACTCTGGCCACTGCACCCCTGATCCCCTCCCCACTCACACTCTGGCCACTGCACCCCCGATCCCCTCCCCCCTCACACTCTGCCCACTCCACCCCTGATCTCCTCCTCCTCACACTCTGGCCACTCCACCCCCGATCTCCTCCCCCTCACACTCTGGTCACTGCACCCTCGATCCCATCCCCCCTCACACTCTGGCCACTGCACCCCCGATCCCCTCCCCCCTCACACTCTGCCCACTCCACCCCTGATCTCCTCCTCCTCACACTCTGCCCACTCCACCCCTGATCTCCTCCCCCTCACACTCTGCCCACTCCACCCCTGATCTCCTCCTCCTCACACTCTGGCCACTGCACCCTCGATCCCCTTCCCCCTCACACTCTGCCCACTCCACCCCTGATCTCCTCCTCCTCACACTCTGGCCACTGCACCCTCGATCCCCTCCCCCCTCACACTCTGTCCACTGCACCCTCGATCCCCTCCCCCCTCACACTCTGCCCACTCCACCTCTGATCTCCTCCTCCTCACACTCTGGCCACTGCACCCTCGATCCCCACCCCGCTCACACTCTGCCCACTCCACCCCTGATCCCCTCCCCCCTCACACTCTGGCCACTGCACCCCCGATCCCCTCCCCCCTCACACTCTGCCCACTCCACCCCCGATCTCCTCCTCCTCACACTCTGCCCACTCCACCCCTGATCTCCTCCTCCTCACACTCTGGCCACTGCACCCTCGATCCCCTTCCCCCTCACACTCTGCCCACTCCACCCCTGATCTCCTCCTCCTCACACTCTGGCCACTGCACCCTCGATCCCCTCCCCCCTCACACTCTGGCCACTGCACCCTCGATCCCCTTCCCCCTCACACTCTGCCCACTCCACCCCTGATCTCCTCCTCCTCACACTCTGGCCACTGCACCCCCGATCCCCTCCCACCTCACACTCTGGCCACTGCACCCCCGATCCCCTCCCCCCTCACACTCTGGCCACTGCACCCCCGATCCCCTCCTCCCTCACACTCTGGCCACTGCACCCCCGATCCCCTCCCCCCTCACACTCTGGCCACTGCACCCCCGATCCCCTCCCCCCTCACACTCTGCCCACTCCACCCCCGATCTCCTCCTCCTCACACTCTGCCCACTCCACCCCTGATCTCCTCCTCCTCACACTCTGGCCACTGCACCCCCGATCCCCTTCCCCCTTACACTCTGCCCACTCCACCCCTGATCTCCTCCTCCTCACACTCTGGCCACTGCACCCTCGATCCCCTCCCCCCTCACACTCTGGCCACTGCACCCTCGATCCCCTTCCCCCTCACACTCTGCCCACTCCACCCCTGATCTCCTCCTCCTCACACTCTGGCCACTGCACCCCCGATCCCCTCCCCCCTCACACTCTGCCCACTCCACCCCCGATCCCCTCCCCCCTCACACTCTGCCCACTGCACCCCCGATTCCCTCCCCCCTCACACTCTGCCCACTCCACCCCTGATCTCCTCCCCCCTCGCACTCTGCCCACTCCACCCCCATACCCCTCCCCCTCACGCTCTGGTCACTGCACCCTCGATCCCCTCCCCCCTCACACTGCCCACTCCACCCCTGATCTCCTCCTCCTCACACTCTGCCCACTGCACCCTCGATCCCCTCCCCCCTCACACTCTGCCCACTCCACCCCTGATCTCCTCCTCCTCACACTCTGGCCACTGCACCCTCGATTCCCTCCCCCCTCACACTCTGTCCACTGCACCCTCGATCCCCTCCCCCCTCACACTCTGCCCACTCCACCCTCGATCCCCTCCCCCCTCACACTCTGGCCACTGCACCCTCGGTCCCCTCCCCCTCACACTCTGGCCACTGCACCCCCGATCCCCTCCCCCCCTCACACTCTGGCCACTGCACCCCCGATCCCCTCCCCCCTCACACTCTGCCCACTGCACCCCTGATCCCCGCCCCCCCTCACACTCTGGTCACTGCACCCCCAATCCCCTCCCCCCTCACACTCTGGTCACTGCACCCCCGATCCCCTCCCCCCTCACACTCTGCCCACTGCACCCCTGATCCCCGCCCCCCTCACACTCTGGTCACTGCACCCCTGATCCCCTCCCCCCTCTCACTCTGGCCACTGCACCCTCGATCCCCTCCCCCCTCACACTCTGCCCACTGCACCCTCGATCCCCTCCCCCCTCACACTCTGCCCACTCCACCCCTGATCTCCTCCTCCTCACACTCTGGCCACTGCACCCTCGATTCCCTCCCCCCCTCACACTCTGTCCACTGCACCCTCGATCCCCTCCCCCCTCACACTCTGCCCACTCCACCCTCGATCCCCTCCCCCCTCACACTCTGGCCACTGCACCCTCGGTCCCCTCCCCCTCACACTCTGGCCACTGCACCCCCGATCCCCTCCCCCCTCACACTCTGGCCACTGCACCCCCGATCCCCTCCCCCCTCACACTCTGCCCACTGCACCCCTGATCCCCGCCCCCCTCACACTCTGGTCACTGCACCCCCGATCCCCTCCCCCCTCACACTCTGGTCACTGCACCCCCGATCCCCTCCCCCCTCACACTCTGCCCACTGCACCCCTGATCCCCGCCCCCCTCACACTCTGGTCACTGCACCCCTGATCCCCTCCCCCCTCTCACTCTGGCCACTGCACCCTCGATCCCCTCCCCCCTCTCACTCTGGCCACTGCACCCTCGATCCCCTCCCCCCTCACACTCTGTCCACTCCACCCTCGATCCCCTCCCCCCTCACACTCTGCCCACTCCACCCCTGATCTCCTCCTCCTCACACTCTGGCCACTGCACCCCCGATCCCCTCCCACCTCACACTCTGGCCACTGCACCCCCGATCCCCTCCCCCCTCACACTCTGGCCACTGCACCCCCGATCCCCTCCTCCCTCACACTCTGGCCACTGCACCCCCGATCCCCTCCCCCCTCACACTCTGGCCACTGCACCCCCGATCCCCTCCCCCCTCACACTCTGCCCACTCCACCCCCGATCTCCTCCTCCTCACACTCTGCCCACTCCACCCCTGATCTCCTCCTCCTCACACTCTGGCCACTGCACCCCCGATCCCCTTCCCCCTTACACTCTGCCCACTCCACCCCTGATCTCCTCCTCCTCACACTCTGGCCACTGCACCCTCGATCCCCTCCCCCCTCACACTCTGGCCACTGCACCCTCGATCCCCTTCCCCCTCACACTCTGCCCACTCCACCCCTGATCTCCTCCTCCTCACACTCTGGCCACTGCACCCCCGATCCCCTCCCCCCTCACACTCTGCCCACTCCACCCCCGATCCCCTCCCCCCTCACACTCTGCCCACTGCACCCCCGATTCCCTCCCCCCTCACACTCTGTCCACTGCACCCTCGATCCCCTCCCCCCTCACACTCTGCCCACTCCACCCTCGATCCCCTCCCCCCTCACACTCTGGCCACTGCACCCTCGGTCCCCTCCCCCTCACACTCTGGCCACTGCACCCCCGATCCCCTCCCCCCTCACACTCTGCCCACTGCACCCCCGATTCCCTCCCCCCTCACACTCTGCCCACTCCACCCCTGATCTCCTCCCCCCTCGCACTCTGCCCACTCCACCCCCATACCCCTCCCCCTCACGCTCTGGTCACTGCACCCTCGATCCCCTCCCCCCTCACACTGCCCACTCCACCCCTGATCTCCTCCTCCTCACACTCTGCCCACTGCACCCTCGATCCCCTCCCCCCTCACACTCTGCCCACTCCACCCCTGATCTCCTCCTCCTCACACTCTGGCCACTGCACCCTCGATTCCCTCCCCCCTCACACTCTGTCCACTGCACCCTCGATCCCCTCCCCCCTCACACTCTGCCCACTCCACCCTCGATCCCCTCCCCCCTCACACTCTGGCCACTGCACCCTCGGTCCCCTCCCCCTCACACTCTGGCCACTGCACCCCCGATCCCCTCCCCCCTCACACTCTGGCCACTGCACCCCCGATCCCCTCCCCCCTCACACTCTGCCCACTGCACCCCTGATCCCCGCCCCCCTCACACTCTGGTCACTGCACCCCCGATCCCCGCCCCCCTCACACTCTGGTCACTGCACCCCCGATCCCCTCCCCCCTCACACTCTGGTCACTGCACCCCCGATCCCCTCCCCCCTCACACTCTGCCCACTGCACCCCTGATCCCCGCCCCCCTCACACTCTGGTCACTGCACCCCTGATCCCCTCCCCCCTCTCACTCTGGCCACTGCACCCTCGATCCCCTCCCCCCTCACACTCTGCCCACTGCACCCTCGATCCCCTCCCCCCTCACACTCTGCCCACTCCACCCCTGATCTCCTCCTCCTCACACTCTGGCCACTGCACCCTCGATTCCCTCCCCCCTCACACTCTGTCCACTGCACCCTCGATCCCCTCCCCCCTCACACTCTGCCCACTCCACCCTCGATCCCCTCCCCCCTCACACTCTGGCCACTGCACCCTCGGTCCCCTCCCCCTCACACTCTGGCCACTGCACCCCCGATCCCCTCCCCCCTCACACTCTGGCCACTGCACCCCCGATCCCCTCCCCCCTCACACTCTGCCCACTGCACCCCTGATCCCCGCCCCCCTCACACTCTGGTCACTGCACCCCCGATCCCCTCCCCCCTCACACTCTGGTCACTGCACCCCCGATCCCCTCCCCCCTCACACTCTGCCCACTGCACCCCTGATCCCCGCCCCCCTCACACTCTGGTCACTGCACCCCTGATCCCCTCCCCCCTCTCACTCTGGCCACTGCACCCTCGATCCCCTCCCCCCTCTCACTCTGGCCACTGCACCCTCGATCCCCTCCCCCCTCACACTCTGTCCACTCCACCCTCGATCCCCTCCCCCCTCACACTCTGCCCACTCCACCCCTGATCTCCTCCTCCTCACACTCTGGCCACTGCACCCCCGATCCCCTCCCACCTCACACTCTGGCCACTGCACCCCCGATCCCCTCCCCCCTCACACTCTGGCCACTGCACCCCCGATCCCCTCCTCCCTCACACTCTGGCCACTGCACCCCCGATCCCCTCCCCCCTCACACTCTGGCCACTGCACCCCCGATCCCCTCCCCCCTCACACTCTGCCCACTCCACCCCCGATCTCCTCCTCCTCACACTCTGCCCACTCCACCCCTGATCTCCTCCTCCTCACACTCTGGCCACTGCACCCCCGATCCCCTTCCCCCTTACACTCTGCCCACTCCACCCCTGATCTCCTCCTCCTCACACTCTGGCCACTGCACCCTCGATCCCCTCCCCCCTCACACTCTGGCCACTGCACCCTCGATCCCCTTCCCCCTCACACTCTGCCCACTCCACCCCTGATCTCCTCCTCCTCACACTCTGGCCACTGCACCCCCGATCCCCTCCCCCCTCACACTCTGCCCACTCCACCCCCGATCCCCTCCCCCCTCACACTCTGCCCACTGCACCCCCGATTCCCTCCCCCCTCACACTCTGTCCACTGCACCCTCGATCCCCTCCCCCCTCACACTCTGCCCACTCCACCCTCGATCCCCTCCCCCCTCACACTCTGGCCACTGCACCCTCGGTCCCCTCCCCCTCACACTCTGGCCACTGCACCCCCGATCCCCTCCCCCCTCACACTCTGGCCACTGCACCCCCGATCCCCTCCCCCCTCACACTCTGCCCACTGCACCCCTGATCCCCGCCCCCCTCACACTCTGGTCACTGCACCCCCGATCCCCTCCCCCCTCACACTCTGGTCACTGCACCCCCGATCCCCTCCCCCCTCACACTCTGCCCACTGCACCCCTGATCCCCGCCCCCCTCACACTCTGGTCACTGCACCCCTGATCCCCTCCCCCCTCTCACTCTGGCCACTGCACCCTCGATCCCCTCCCCCCTCACACTCTGCCCACTGCACCCTCGATCCCCTCCCCCCTCACACTCTGCCCACTCCACCCCTGATCTCCTCCTCCTCACACTCTGGCCACTGCACCCTCGATTCCCTCCCCCCTCACACTCTGTCCACTGCACCCTCGATCCCCTCCCCCCTCACACTCTGCCCACTCCACCCGCGATCCCCTCCCCCCTCACACTCTGGCCACTGCACCCTCGGTCCCCTCCCCCTCACACTCTGGCCACTGCACCCCCGATCCCCTCCCCCCTCACACTCTGGCCACTGCACCCCCGATCCCCTCCCCCCTCACACTCTGCCCACTGCACCCCTGATCCCCGCCCCCCTCACACTCTGGTCACTGCACCCCCGATCCCCTCCCCCCTCACACTCTGGTCACTGCACCCCCGATCCCCTCCCCCCTCACACTCTGCCCACTGCACCCCTGATCCCCGCCCCCCTCACACTCTGGTCACTGCACCCCTGATCCCCTCCCCCCTCTCACTCTGGCCACTGCACCCTCGATCCCCTCCCCCCTCTCACGCTGGCCACTGCACCCTCGATCCCCTCCCCCCTCACACTCTGTCCACTCCACCCTCGATCCCCTCCCCCCTCACACTCTGTCCACTCCACCCTCGATCCCCTCCCCCCTCTCACTCTGGCCACTGCACCCTCGATCCCCTCCCCCCTCACACTCTGTCCACTCCACCCTCGATCCCCTCCCCCCTCACACTCTGTCCACTCCACCCTCGATCCCCTCCCCCCTCTCACTCTGGCCACTGCACCCCTGATCCCCTCCCCACTCACACCCTGGCCACTGCACCCTCGATTCCCTCCACCCTCACACACTGCCCCCACCATCACCATACACCCGGCCCAGCGTGTCTAACGAACACCGTATTGTGTTCCCCAGGGCCAGCCACCGAACGTCCAGGGTCGTCACGGCCAAGACACAGCCGACCATCTCCGACCTCAACCACACCCAGGGACGCACGGCAGAGGGTGGCAGGAGGTCGGACAGGAGGGCCATCCTCTCAGTCCGGGACGCTCCCCCCTCACACTCTGGCCACTGCACCCTCGAACTCCTCCCCCTCACACTCTGGCCACTGCACCCTCGAACTCCTCCCCCTCACACTCTGGCCACTGCACCCTCGAACTCCTCCCCCTCACACTCTGGCCATTGCACCCCCGATCCCCTCCCCCCTCACACTCTGGCCACTCCACCCCCGATCCCCTCCCCCCTCACACTCTGGCCACTCCACCCCCGATCCCCTCCCCCCTCACACTCTGGCCACTGCACCCCCGATCCCCTCCCCCCTCACACTCTGGCCACTCCACCCCCGATCCCCTCCCCCCTCACACTCTGCCCACTCCACCCCTGATCTCCTCCTCCTCACATTCTGGCCACTGCACCCCCGATCTCCTCCCCCCTCACACTCTGGCCACTCCACCCCTGATCTCCTCCTCCTCACACTCTGCCCACTGCACCCTCGGTCCCCTCCAGCCTCACACACTGCCCCCACCATCACCATACACCCGGCCCAGCGTGTCTAACGAACACCGTATTGTGTTCCCCAGGGCCAGCCACCGAACGTCCAGGGTCGTCACGGCCAAGACACAGCCGACCATCTCCGACCTCAACCACACCCAGGGACGCACGGCAGAGGGTGGCAGGAGGTCGGACAGGAGGGCCATCCTATCAGTCCGGGACGCTGGAGGGGGACGCACAGAGGACGGATAGAGACAATACTGAGGGGCACAGGACGGACAGTGACGAGAGTGATGGCCGTGCATTACCCGAAGGTAGGGCCATGAGCCACGACAGAGACGGGGACAGGACGGGGACAGTGGACGGTGACGCACAGAGGACGGCCACACAGTCCACGGAATCACCTTGAGCGGAACATGACATGGGCCGCATGCACCCTGAGCCGGGCCATGAGGGGGACCAGGACACACCAGACCTCTTTACGGACGATGACCTCGAGCTAGCGGCACTGCTGTCTCCCACACCACCCACCATCGCAGGAGACACTCACCTAGGTTGGGCATATAAGTGATGAGGCTCCCGGGTCACGGTCTGGTGCGCACCCCACAGCCGCGCCGGTACACCAGGTGGAGTTTTGGAGCAGCCGAGGGGCTGGACGGTCGGAGGGCAGCCCAGGCCCAGCAACCAGCTGCCGCCCAGACGGTTCCCGGGTTCCTGGATGTACTTGACCCACCCCGACACCCGATGCATGTGGACACCCAGGGACTGAATAACGGGATGAGGAACATCTGCCAGGACCTGCACACGCAGTTGGAAGAGTCCATCCACGTCCAGGAGCAGGGAGTGGTGCCGCTCATCACAGCCACCCAGGCAGACACCGCACGGTGGCGTCCGCGGTGGAGGCAATGGGTGAAACGGTTTCGGCCATTGGTCAGGTTCTGCAAGGCGTTGAGCTACACGTGCACGCGTCATCCATGGCCCAGGAGAGGGCCGCCCTCTCACAGGTAGCCATCTCACAGAGCCAACACGACATTGCTGCCGCGCCTACGGGCCCTGGCCGAGTCTCACCATGCCATGGCACAGTCCCACCAGTAAGTCGCGGAGAGCATAGACCCACCTGGTGCACGTGATGGGTGGTGTAGCGCACTCACAGGTTGAGGTAGCACAGTCTAGTCCCTGGCAGGAATGTCATCCTCCCTGGGCTCCGTCTCTGCGAACATTCGGATCGTGGTTGATACCGCTGCAGGCCTCCAGGACTGGCAGTGCCAGGTGTCAGTGGTGCGACGGGGCATGTCTCCGATCACACCTCCGTCCCACAGTGAGGCCCGGGGGCCACCGGGCTACCCGAGGGAGGAGGAGGTTCTGGGGCCCATCCCGGTACCTCCAGGCAAGGGGCGTCCCTGAACACCCGGCCTCCCCCCGTTCCGTCCCTGGCGCATCTGGTGGGCAGCGGGCAGGACAGCATGGCACCACGCCATCCAGCACGCCCGCCGAGCAGCCTGGCCCATCGAAGCCGGGCCGCCCCAGGAAACGTGTGCCGAAGGGGAGCCATGTCGAAGGGCGTGATTCTCAGCAGTCCACCTCCACTCCTGCTGTACCATCTGGGGAGACACCTAGACGTAGTGGTAGGGCCCGTAAGGCAAAGAAGTTAGAAACGTAGTAAGTTCGAATGGGTGCAGGGCACATTTTAGTTGTAGGGGGTAGGGCATCTGTATGTGAATTTCACAATTAAACTCACTGTTGCACTTAACTTGTAAGACTCTGTGCTATGTCCGGTGCCAGGGGCTCGTGAGGGTGACCGAGTGGCGCTGGGGTTAACGAGCGGGTCAACGTCGGTGCCAGGATGTGCTGACCGTTTCCCCCCCGCCTCCCAAAATCGGACACCGTAGTCCTCGGCACTCCGACGCCAGCCACCCCACGGGCATGTGGTGAAATATCCGTCACGAAGGCTGTGACCACCGGAGTGCATGGTTCAGCTATAGCCATGAGTCAGACCTCGGCTGGCGAATCTGAGCACACAGCTCATCGCAGAGCGGGCTGTTATCATTCAACATGGCACTGATCACACCCGCTTACCCAATCATCACTGTGCAATCCTGTAGTGCCGCAGTGGTAGGTGATGTGGAATTGTTGCCGTGAACGCTGTGCGGGGGGAGCGGGGGGGCAGGGGGGGGGGGGGTGTGTGCTGTTCTAGTGCCCATGTGCAGTACTGGCGGTGCAAGTGGCAGTGTCCAGCGAATCCCACCCCCACGGTGCGTGAACCGTGCGGCCACCAACGCGTCGCGTGCCCGCTGTCCTCGACGGTGCCGTCGTGCAGCCTCCTGGGCGTAACCAGCACCCGGGCAGTGTCTGTGTCCAGTGCCCCTCCCCCACCCTGATGCACGCTATCCTCCTCCTCCTCTTCCTCCTCCCCTTCGTTATGCGTTGGCTCTGGTGCCGTCGGGTCCTCCGTCCGACTCCTCCACCAGTGCATCTCCCCTCTGCTATGGCAATGTGGTGCATCGCACCAGCAGACCAACAACTATGCGACCGACCCTGTCGGGCCGGTACTGCAGGGCCCCTCCTGATCGGTCCAGGCATCTGAATCGCATCTTCAGCAGCCCGAAGCACCGCTCCAACACACCCCTGGTTGCTGCATGGGCCTCGTTGTATAGCTCTCCGCGTTGGTCTGTGGCCTCCGTATTGGCGTCATCAGCCATGACCTCAACGGATAGCCCCTGTCGCCCAGCAACCAGCCCCTCAGCCGAGGGGGGGCATCCATCGAACATTGCGGGGATGAACGACTGTGCCAGAATGTAGGCGTCATGCACACCCCCGGGGTACCTTGCGCCACACGTGCATGATCTTCATGTGGGGGTCGCACACCACCTGAGTGTTCATGGAGTATGCGCCCTTCCTGTTCCTGCTGTCTGCAGGCGGGCGCATGGGGACGTGCACACCATTGATGACACCCTGGACAATCGGTATCCCGGCCACCTTGGCGAATCCACGTGCCCATGCTTCCTGTGTGCTCGGTCCCCGGAGAATTTTATGTACCTGTCCGCGATGGCGTACAAGGCGTCGGTCAGGGCCCGGATGCACCTGTGGACCGATGCCTGTGAGATCCGGATAGGTCCCCGCTCGGCGCCTGGAAGGAACCGGTAGCGTAAAGGTTTAGGGCCACTGTCACCTTGACGGAGACTGGTATCGCGTGTCCTCCACCGTTCCAAGTGGTGCGAGGTGCGCCACGAGGTGGCATATATGTGCGACCGTCTCCCTGCTGAACCGTAGTCTCCTCCTGCATGTAATGTCTGGTAAGGCCTCGAACGACATTCTGTCACGGTACACACCCTCGGCCTTGCTGGATGCCTGTGGCGCCCTGGCACCACCATCAGTGGCTCCTCGCCCCCCCCCCCCCAAGCACTTCGATATCAGTGCCCGCTTCCTGTGCATTCCTCACCGTCTGGGGTCAATGTTCCCCTCGCATCCCCTGGACATTCCAGGCCTGAGCGCCTGCGGGCCTGCGCGGCGACGACGGCCACTCCGCGGTCATCCCCTCTGCTGCAGCAGCCGCGGTATCTGCAGCCACTGTGGGCCCTCGCAGTCTACGCTGCCGGATGGGCCACCTGCAGAGCTGCCCCTCCAACCCACAGCAGTGACCATCGCTGTCTGGTTGGCATACATGGTGACCTGCAGGAGGGTGGTGGGGGGCAGAGAAACGACATGTTACACGGAGGTTCTTCCACACCTTGTCAGCCGGGCTGCATGGGATACCTGTGTGCCGTGGTGGCCTGGTCGCACTGCAGACACGCAGCCAGCCTAACACCTGGTCACTCTCTGCGACCAACGGTCAGTTCACACCGTACTGCTCACCAGTGTGCCACTCGCCTGTGCCCATCAGCCACACGCACCCTGCGGCCGTGTCCTCATCACCGTCCTGCCATATCAGGGCGGCTGACATGTGGCATCCACGATAAACGACACCCTCCAAACTCTCCCTCACCCCTCCCACCTCCCCTCCCTCCCCCTCCACCTCCACTCCCTCCCCCTCCCACCTCCCACCTCCCCTCCTCCCCCTCCCACCTCCCTCCCTCCCCTTCCACCTCCACTCCCTCCCTCACCCTCCCAACTCCACTCCCTCCCTCACCCACCTCCCACCTCCCTCCCTCCCCTCCCACCTCCCCTCCCTCCCCTCCCACCTCCACTCTCTCCCTCACCCTCCCCAACTCCACTCCCTCCATCACCCACCTCCCACCTCCACTCCCTCCCTCACCCTCCCAACTCCCCTCCCTCCCCCTCCCACCTCCACTCCCTCCCTCACCTCCCCACCTTTACTCCCTCCCTCACCCCCCTACCACCTCCACTCTCCCTCCCTCACCCCTCCCACCTCCCCTCCTCCCCTCCCACCTCACTCGCTCCCTCACCCCCTCCCACCTCCCCCTCCCACCTCCCCCCTCCTCCCTCCCACCTCCACTCGCTCCCTCACCCCCCCTCCCACCTCCACTCCCTCCATCACCCCCCTCCCACCTCCACTCCCTCACCCTCCCACCTCCCCTCACTCACCCCTCACACCTCCACTCCCTCCCTCCCCCTCCACCTCCACTCCCTCCCTCACCCCCTCCCACCCACGCCACTCCCTCCCTCCCCGCCCACCTCCCTTCCCTCCCCTCCCACCTCCACTCCCTCCCTCACCCTCCCCAACTCCACTCCCTCCTCACCCCCCTCCCACCTCCACTCCCCCCACACCCCCCTCCACCTCCCCTCCCTCCCTCCCCTCCCTCCGCCTCCCACCTCCACTCCCTCCCTCACCCTCCCCAACTCCTACCCCCTCCCCTCACCCCCCCCCACCTCCACTCCCTCCTCACTCCCCACCTTTACTCCCTCCCTCACCCCCTCCCACCTCCACTCCTCCTCACCCTCCCACCTCCACTCCCCTCCTCACCCTCCCCACCTCCACTCCCTCCCTCACACCCACTCCCACCTCCACACCCTCCCTCACCCCATCCACCTCCACTCCTCCCTCACCTCCCCACCTCCACTGCCCTCCCTCACCCTCCCCACCTCCACTCCCTCCATTCACCCCTCCTCCCACCTCCACTCCCTCCCTCACACCCCCCCACCTCCACTCCCTCCCACACCCCCCTCCCACATCCACTCCCTCCCTCCCCCTCCCACATCCACTCCCGCCATCACCCTCCCCACCTCCACTCCCTCCTCTCCCTCCCACATCCACTCCCTCCTCCCCCTCCCACATTCACTCCCTCCCTCACCGCCCCCACCTACACTCCCTCCCACACCCCCCTCCCACATCCACTCCCTCCCCTCCCCCTCCCACGTCCACTCCCTCCCTCACCCTCCCCACCTCCACTCCCTCCCTCACCCTCCCACATCCACTCCCTCCCTCACCCTCCCCACCTCCACTCCCTCCTCACCCCGCCCCCCCACCTCCACTCCCTCCCACACCCCCCTCCCACATCCACTCCCTCCCTCCCCCTCCCACGTCCACTCCCTCCCTCACCCGCCCCACCTCCACTCCCTCCCTCACCCTCCCACTTCCACTACCTCCTCCCACTCCCACATCCACTCCCTCCTACCCCTCCACCTCCACTCCCTCCCTCACCCCCTCCACCTCCACTCCTCCCTCACCCCCCCACCTCCACTCCTCCCACACCCCCCACCACACTCCACTCCCTCCCTCCCCCTCCCACGTCACTCCCCTCCCCTCACCTCCCCCCTCCCACCTCCACTCCTCCCTCACCCCTCCCACATCCACTCCCTCCCTCCCCCTCCCACATCCACTCCCTCCCTCACCCCCCTCCTCACCTCCACTCCCTCTCTCACCCTCCCCACCTCCACTCCCTCCCTCACCCGCCCCACCTCCACTCCCTCCTCACCCTCCCCACCTCCACTCCCTCCCTCACTCACCTCCCATCTCCACTCCCTCCCTCGCCCCCCCCACCTCCACTCCCTCCCACACCCCCTGCCACATCCACTCCCTCCGTCCCCCTCCCACGTCCACTCCCTCCCTCACCCTCCCCACTTCCACTCCCTCCCTCCCCCTCCCACCACTCCCTCCCCCTCCCACATCCACTCCCTCCCTCCCCCTCCCCACATCAACTCCCTCCCTCACCCCCTCCCACCTCCACTCCCTCCCTCCCCCTCCCACCCTCCACTCCCTTCCTCACCCCCTCCCACCTCACTCCCTCCCTCCCCTCCCCACCTCCACTCCCTCCCTCCCCCTCCCACATCCACTCCCTCCCTCCCCGCTCCCACCTCCACTCCCTCCCCCCCCTCCCACCTCCACTCCCTCCCTCATCCCCCTCCCACCTCCACTCCCTCCCTCACCCTCCCCAACCTCCACTCCCTCTCACCCTCCCACCCCTCCACTCCCTCCCTCACCCCCCTCCCACCTCCACTCCCTCCCTCACCACCCCCCACCTCCACTCACTCCCACACCCCCCTCCCACAACCACTCCCTCCCTCCCCTCCCACATCCACTCCCTCCCTCCCCTCCCAACTCCACACCCCCTCCCCCTCCCTCCTCCACTCCCTCCCACCCCCTACCAGATCCACTCCTACGCTCCCCCCTCCCACCTCCACTCCCTCCCTCACCCTCCCCACCTCCACTCCCCTCCCCCCTCCCTCCCCCCTCCCAACTCCACACCCCCCTCCCCCTCCCTCCTCCACCTCCCTCCCACCCCCCTACCAGATCCACTCCCACCTCCCCTCACCCACTCCCCCCCTCCCACATCCACTCCCTCCCTCACCCTCACCACCTCCACTCCCTCCTCACCCTCCCCACATCCACTCCCTCCCCTCACCCCCCTCCCACCCTCCCACCTCCCTCCCTCACCCCTCCCACTCCACTCCCTCCCTCACCCCCCCACTCCACTCCCACCCCTCCACCCTCCCACCACCTCCACCTCCCACTCCCTCACCCCCTCCCACCTCCACTCCCTCCCACACCCCCCACCTCCACTCCCTCCCACACCCCCATCCCACATCCACTCCTCACTCCCTCCCCCTCCCCACCATCCACTCCCTCCCTCACCCCCCCCACCTCCACTCCCTCCCACCCCCTCCCACATCCACTCCCCTCCCCTCACCCACCTCCACTCCCTCCCCTCCCCCCCTCCCCACCTCCACTCCCTCCCTCCCCCTCCCCACATCCACTCCCTCCCACCCCCCTCCAACATCCACTCCCTCCCTCACCCCCCTCCCACCTCCACTCCCTCCCTCACCCTCCCCCACCTCCACCCTCCCTCACCCTCCCTCACCCCCTCCCACCTCCGCTCCCTCCCTCACCCCCCCCACCCTCCACTCCCTCCCACACCCACCCTCCCACCTCCACTCCCTCCCTCACCCTCCCCACCTCCACTCCCTCCCTCACCCTCCCCACCTCCACTCCCTCCCTCACCCCTCCCCACCTCCACTCCCTCCCTCACACCCCCCACCTCCACTCCCTCCCTCACCCTCCCCACCTCCACTCCCTCCCTCACCCCTCCCACATCCCCTACCACTCCCTCCCACATCCACTCCCTCCCTCACCCCCCCTCCCACCTCCACTCCCTCCCCTCCCACATCCACTCCCCTCCCTCACCCCCCACCTCCACTCCCTCCCTCACCCCCCCCCACCTCCACTCCCTCCCTCACCCTCCCCACCTCCACTCCCTCCCTCACCCTCCCCACCTCCACTCCCTCCCACACCCCCCCACCTCCACTCCCTCCCTCACCCTCCCCACCTCCACTCCCTCCCTCACCCTCCCACACCTCCACTCCCTCCCACCCTCCCCACCTCCACTCCTCCTCACCCTCCCCCTCACACTCCCTCCCTCACACTCCCTCCCCACCCCTCCCACCTCCACTCCCTCCCTCACCCCTCCCACCTCCACTCCCTCCCTCACCCTCCCCACCTCCACTCCCTCCCTCACCCTCCCCACCTCCACTCACTCCCTCACCCCTCCCACCTCCACTCCCTCCCTCACCCTCCCCACCTCCACTCCCTCCCTCACCCTCCCCACCTCCACTCCCTCCCTTACCCTCCCCACCTCCACTCCCTCCCTCACCCCTCCCACCTCCACTCCCTCCCTCACCCTCCCCACCTCCACTCCCTCCCTCACCCTCCCCACCTCCACTCCCTCCCACACACCCCCTCCCACCTCCACTCCCTCCCTCACCCCCCCACCTCCACTCCTTCCCACACCCCCCTCCCACATCCACTCCCTCCCTCCCCCTCCCACGTCCACTCCCTCCCTCACTCCCCTCCCACCTCCACTCCCTCCCTCACCCCCTCCCACATCCACTCCCTCCCTCCCCCTCCCACATCCACTCCCTCCCTCACCCCCTCCCACCTCCACTCCCTCCCACACCCCCCTCCCACATGCACTCCCTCCCTCACCCCCCTCCCACCTCCACTCCCTCCCTCCCCCTGCCCACCTCCACTCCCTGCCTCACCCCCCTCCCCCCTCCACTCCCTCCCTCACCCTCCCCATCTCCACTCCCTCCCTGACCCTCCCCACCTCCACTCCCTCCCTCACTCTCCCCACCTCCACTCCCTCCCTCACCCTCCCCACCTCCACTCCCTCCCTCACCCCCTCCCACCTCCACTCCCTCCCTCACCCCCCCACCTCCACTCCCTCCCACACCCCCCTCCCACATCCACTCCCTCCCCCTTCCACATCCACTCCCTCCCTCATCCCCCCACCTCCTCTCCCTCCCTCACCCCCCCACCTCCACTCCCTCCCTCACCCCCCACCTCCACTCCCTCCCTCACCCCTCCCACCTCCCCTCCCTCCCCCTCCCACATCCACTCCCTCCCTCATCCCCCCACCCTCCACTCCCTCCCTCATACCCCCACCTCCACTCCCTCCCTCATCCCCCCACCTCCACTCCCTCCCTCATACCCCCACCTCCACTCCCTCCCTCACCCCCCCACCTCCACTCCCTCCCTCACCCCCCCACCTCCACTCCCTCCCTCACCCCTCCCACCTCCCCTCCCTCCCCCTCCCACATCCACTCCCTCCCTCATCCCCCCACCTCCACTCCCTCCCTCACCCCCCCACCTCCACTCCCTCCCTCATCCCCCCACCTCCACTCCCTCCCTCACCCCCCCACCTCCACTCCCTCCCTCACCCCCCCACCTCCACTCCCTCCCTCACCCTCCCCACCTCCACTTCCTCCCTCACCCTCCCCACCTCCACTCCCTCCCTCACCCCTCCCACCTCCACTCCCTCCCTCACCCTCCCCACCTCCACTCCCTCCCTCACCCTCCCCACCTCCACTCCCTCCGCCTCCCACCTCCACTCCCTCCCTCACCCTCCCCACCTCCACTCCCTCCCACCCCCCCGTTGGCCGCAGCGTTCTCGGGAAGCTGTCCCCGGTCTGCAGGAACTCCGGAACAGTCCGCTCACCCCCTCAGTGCTCCGCGTCAGCCAGCACGACTGGCCGACGACTTTATTTGCCAGGTGTGAACGGCGACGGCGTGAACTGGGGTCACGTCGGGACGTCGGTCCATCCGGGCCGGAGAATAGCAGGGGTAGCGGAGAATCGCCGTTCTGGGCGTCTCGGGCGATTCTCTGGCCTGCGCCGCGCAGAACTCGACGGGGCCGATCTCGCCGCTTGGGTGCACCGCGGGGGCGGGGGAGGGGGGGGGCGTCGGACCGGCGTCGCGTGTCGATTCTCCCAACCGGCGCGGCACCGGAGAATCGCGCCCGTTGTCTTTCAAATCAGGATTTCTTTCAAAACATAACTGCGGCAGTCAAGCCCACTCTAACCCGGTGGGAACTCTGCGCGCAGGATCGGGGGCGCGGCCGGTGGGGGGTGGGGAGGGGGTGGGGTGGTAGGGGGGCTCCTTCACCGGGGGGGGGGGGCCTCCGATGGGGTCTGGCCCGCGAACGGGGCCCACAATCGGCCGGCCGGCCTCTCCAGCCCCGGCCCTGTTTTGTTACGTGGCCGGCCCCTGAATCTCCGCGCCATGCTGTGCGGGGCCGGTGCGTTGAGGAAGTCCCCCCCGCTACGCGCGGGTTGGTGTGGCGTCCAGTTGCCGCCGGAAAGGGAGGCTGGAGCGGCGTGAACCGCTCTAGCTCCGTGCTGGCCCCCACCCGTAGTGCCCGCACCCGTGAAACGCGACGGTGTTCACGACGGCGCGGACCCTCTGTCTCCATTTCGGAGAATCCCGCCCCCCCCCGGTGAACGTGCAGACTCCGCACAGACAGTGACCCAAGCGGGGAATCGAACCTGGGACCCTGGAGCTGTGAAGCAGCAGTGCTAACCACTGTGCTACCGTGCCACCCTCTAACCAATGTGCTGCCGAACATGGGATTATATTCTCAGAATAAGGGATCGGCCATTTAGGACTGAGTTCAGGAGACGTTTCTTTACTCAGAGCGCCGTGACTCCTTGGAATTTCCGACTCCAGGGAGCTGTGGATGTTGGATCATTGAGTGGGTCCCAGTCCAAGATTGTATCACCCTTGATGGGTGTCACGGTGGCACAATGGTTAGCACTGTGGCTTCACAGCGCCAGGGTCCCAGGTTCGATTCCGCCTTGGGTCACTGTCTGTGCGGAGTCTGCACGTTCTCCCCGTGTGTGCGCGGGTTTCCTCCGGGTGCTCCGGTTTCCTCCCACAGTCCAAAGACGTGCAGGTTAGGGGATTGGCCTTGCTAAATTGCCCTTAATGTCCAAAAAAGGGTAAGTGGGGTTACTGGGTTACAGGGACAGCGCGGAGGCGTGGGCTTAAGTGGGGTGCTCCTTCCAAGGGTCAGTGCAGACTCGATGGGCCGAATGGCCTCCTGCTGCACTGTAAATTCTATGATATATGATTGATCCGGTTGAAAGGCAAAGCAGGTTCGAAGAGTATGGGAGCTGATTCCAGCTCTTATTTCCTGAGTAATATTTTGTTCACTGACCTGTCTGTTTGTGATATCGGCTACTCTCGTAATGAAAAGATCTTTGACCCCGTCCTCAGCACTTTGTTGTTGACTGAAAAACCTCTCCTTGACGGCAAAGTTTGCTCTCGCTGAATGTCATCCAACTGCTGAAGTGAACTGGGAATGAGTAAATTGTACTGGGTTCCAAGGTAAGTGAAAATAAAAAAACCCCAAATCATTCATCATGGGAGGTGAGACCCAATCCGAATCTTACTTATGTATGTTTCTAAAAGATAGGGCCGCGTTCACCTCCTCGCATTCAAATAATGCCATGGGATCTTTTACACTCATCACTGGCTTTCAGTTTAACATCTTGTCAAAGAGACAATGCCTCTGAGAGTTTCTCAGCACTGCATGAAGTGGCAGCCTACTTTGTGCATTCAAATCTTTTGAGGAAAGCTTGAACCCATGATATTCAAACTCAGAGGTGAGAGTGCTATCACTGGCGCAAAGATGACACAGGATATCACTTCTAACGTAATAGCTTGTGAGTGTTCTACGCTACCAGTAGGCAGTGGGACTATCAAAAGAACGTTGATGCTGATTTTGATGGTAATGCTGATGACAGTGATGATGATGGTGATGATGATGACAATGGTGATGATGGTGACGGTAATGTTGATGTTGACGGTGAAGGTGATGATGTTGACAGTGATGTGTGACGGTGATGATAGTGGGGATGATGTTGACGGTGATATTGCCGGTGATGTTGATGTTGGTGATGTGAATGATGGTGGCAATGGTGATGATGGCGATGGTGATGGCAATGATGGTTATGATGATGATGATGTTGACAATGGTGATGATGGCGATGGTGATGATGATGATGGTGATGATGGTGTTGTTGTTGACCGTGATTTGATGGTGGTGGTGATGTTGGTGATGACGTTGACCGTGATGATGGTGATAGTGATGATGGTGATGGCAATGATGGTGATGATGATGGTGATGATGTTGATGGTGATGTTGGTGATGACATTGATGGTGATGTTGATGGTGATGTTGACAGTGATGTTGATGATGATGTTGACTGTGATGTTGATGGTGACAACGGTGAAGATGTTGATGGTGATGATGGTGATGTTGACGGTGATGATGGTGATAGTGATGATGGTGATGGTGATGATGGGGATCATGTTGATGGTGATGATGCTTATTGTGATAGTGATGATGGTGAATGATGTTGACGGTGATGTTGACAGTGATGGTGATGTTGACGGTGATGATGATGATGATGTTGACGGTGATGATGACGGTGATATTGACAGTGATGTTGACAGTGATGGTGATGTTGACGGTGATGATGACGGTGATGTTGACGGTGATGGTGATGTTGATGGTGATGATGACAACGGTGAAGATGTTGATGGTGATGCTGGTGATGATGGGGATCATGTTGATGGTGATGATGATTATGGTGATAGAGATGATGGTGATAGTGATGATGGTGATGAAGGTGATGATGGTGATGGCGATGATGGTGATGACGGTGATGATGGTGAGGATGGTGATGCTGATGGTGATGTGTGTTGGTGATGTTGACAGTGATGATAGTGGTGATGATGTTGACGGTGATATTGATGGTAATGTTGATGGTGACATTGATGTTGGTGATGTTAATGATGGTGATGACCATGATGGTGATGATGGTGATGGTGTTGACAGTGATGATGTTGACGGTGATGTTGGCGGAGATGTTGAGGGAGATGTTAATGGAGATGTTTTGTTTTTGTTTTTTTTGTTTTATAAATTTAGAATACCCAATTATTTTTTTCTCCAGTTAAAGGGCAATATAGTGTGGTCAATCCACCCACCCTGCACATCTTTGGGTTGTGGGGGAGAATGTGCAAACTCCACATTGGCAATGACCTGGGGCCGGGATTGAATCAAGGTCGATGATGTTTATGGTAGCGATGATGTTGATGTTGACGATGATGGTGATGATGATGATGATGATGATCGGTGATGTTGACAGTGATGGTGATGTTGACGGTGATGATGACGGTGATGTTGACAGTGATGTTGACAGTGATGTTGATCTTGACAGTGATGATGACGGTGATGTTGACAGTGATGTTGACGATGATGGTGATGATGATGATGACGGTGATGTTGACGGTGACGTTGACAGTGATGGTGATGTTGATGGTGATAATGACAGTGATGTTGACGGTGGTGATGAGGGTGATGGTGATATTGACAGTGATGGTGATGTTGACGGTGATGATGACGGTGATGTTGACAGTGATGTTGATGGTGATGGTAGTGGTGATGTTGACCGTGATGATGTTGGCGGTGATGCTAATGGTGATGTTGATGTTGACGGTGATGTTGACCATCATGTTGACGTTGATGTTGATGGTGATGGTGATGTTGACAGTGATGGTGATGTTGACGTTGATGACAGTAATGTTGACGGTGATGTTGATGGTAATGTTGAAATTGATCTTGGTGTTGACGGTGATGTTGACAGTGATGGTGATGTTGATGGTGATAATGACAGTGATGTTGACGGTGGTGATGAGGGTGATGGTGATATTGACAGTGATGGTGATGTTGACGGTGATGATGATGGTGATGTTGACAGTGATGTTGATGGTGATGGTAGTGGTGATGTTGACCGTGATGATGTTGGCGGTGATGCTAATGGTGATGTTGATGTTGACGGTGATGTTGACCATCATGTTGACGTTGATGTTGATGGTGATGGTGATGTTGACAGTGATGGTGATGTTGACGTTGATGACAGTAATGTTGACGGTGATGTTGATGGTAATGTTGAAATTGATCTTGGTGTTGACGGTGATGTTGACAGTGATGGTGATGTTGACAGTGATGGTGATGTTGACGGTGATGATGACGGTGATGTTGACGGTGGTGGTGATATTGACAGTGATGGTGATGTTGACGGTGATGATGACGGTGATGTTGACGGTGATGTTGACGGTGATGATGACGGTGATGTTGACAGTGATGTTGACAGTGATGGTGATGTTGACGGTGATGATGACGGTGATGTTGACGATGATGGTGATATTGACAGTGATGGTGATGTTGACGGTGATGGTGATATTGACAGTGATGGTGATGTTGACGGTGATGGTGATATTGACAGTGATGGTGATGTTGACGGTGATGATGACGGTGATGTTGACAGTGATGTTGATGGTGATGGTAGTGGTGATGTTGACAGTGATGGTGATGTTGACGGTGATGGTGATGGTGATGGTGATATTGACAGTGATGGTGATGTTGACCGTGATGATGACGGTGATGTTGACAGTGATGTTGATGGTGATGGTAGTGGTGATGTTGACCGTGATGATGTTGGCGGTGATGCTAATGGTGATGTTGATGTTGACGGTGATGTTGACCATCATGTTGACGTTGATGTTGACGGTGATGGTGATGTTGACGGTGATGTTGACAGTGATGGTGATGTTGACGGTGATGATGATGATGATGTTGACGGTGATGATGACGGTGATGTTGACAGTGATGTTGACAGTGATGGTGATGTTGACGGTGATGATGACGGTGATGTTGACGGTGATGTTGACGGTGATGTTGACAGTGATGGTGATGTTGATGGTGATGATGACAATGGTGAAGATGTTGATGGTGATGATGGTGATGATGGGGTTCATGTTGATGGTGATGATGATTATGGTGATAGTGATGATGGTGATAGTGATGATGGTGATGAAGGTGATGATGATGATGGTGATGATGGTGATGACGGTGATGATGGTGAGGATGGTGATGCTGATGGTGATGTGTGTTGGTGATGTTGACAGTGATGATAGTGGTGATGATGTTGACGGTGATATTGATGGTAATGTTGATGGTGACATTGATGTTGGTGATGTTAATGATGGTGATGACCATGATGGTGATGATGGCGATGGTGTTGACGGTGATGTTGGCGGAGATGTTGAGCGAGATGTTAATGGAGATGTTTACGGTGATGTTAACGGTGATGTTTTGTTTTTGTTTTTTTTGTTTTATAAATTTAGAATACCCAATTATTTTTTTCTCCAGTTAAAGGGCAATATAGTGTGGTCAATCCACCCACCCTGCACATCTTTGGGCTGTGGGGGAGAATGTGCAAACTCCACATTGGCAATGACCTGGGGCTGGGATTGAATCAAGGTCGATGATGTTTATGGTAGCGATGATGTTGATGTTGACGATGATGGTGATGATGATGATGATGTTGACGGTGATGTTGACAGTGATGGTGATGTTGACGGTGATGATGATGATGATGTTGACGGTGATGATGACGGTGATGTTGACAGTGATGTTGACAGTGATGGTGATGTTGACGGTGATGATGACGGTGATGTTGATGGTGATGATGACAGTGATGTTGACGGTGGTGATGAGGGTGATGGTGATATTGACAGTGATGGTGATGTTGACGGTGATGATGACGGTGATGTTGACAGTGATGTTGATGGTGATGGTAGTGGTGATGTTGACCGTGATGATGTTGGCGGTGATGCTAATGGTGATGTTGATGTTGACGGTGATGTTGATGTTGACGGTGATGTTGACAGTGATGGTGATGTTGACGTTGATGATGACGGTGATGATGACGGTGATGTTGACGGTGATGGTGATATTGACAGTAATGGTGATGATGATGATGATGACGGTGATGTTGACAGTGATGTTGACAGTGATGGTGATGTTGACGGTGATGATGACGGTGATGTTGACAGTGATGTTGACAGTGATGGTGATGTTGACGGTGATGATGACGGTGATGTTGACGGTGATGTTGACAGTGATGGTGATGTTGACGGTGATGATGACGGTGATGTTGACGGTGATGATGCCGGTGATGTTGACAGTGATGTTGACGGTGATGGTAGTGGTAATGTTGACCGTGATGATGTTGTCGGTGATGCTAATGGTGATGTTGATGGTGATGTTGACGGTCATGTTGACGGTGATGCTAATGGTGATGTTGACAGTGATGGTGATGTTGACGTTGATGACAGTAATGTTGAGGTGATGTTGATGGTAATGTTGAAATTGATCTTGATGTTGACGGTGATGTTGACAGTGGCGGTGATGTTGACAGTGATGGTGATGTTGACGGTGATGATGACAGTGATGTTGACAGTGATGTTGACAGTGATGGTGATGTTGACGGTGATGATGACGGTGATGTTGACGGTGATGATGACGGTGATGTTGACAGTGATGTTGATGTTGACGGTGATTTTGACGGTGATGTTGACAGTGATGGTAATGTTGACGGTGATGGTGACGGTGATGACAGTAATGTTGACGGTGATGGTGATGTTGACGGTGATGGTGACGGTGATGACAGTAATGTTGACGGTGATGTTGATGGTAATGTTGAAATTGATCTTGATGTTGATGTCGACGGTGATGTTGACAGTGATGGTGATGTTGATGGTGATGTTGACGGTGATGGTGATATTGACAGTGATGGTGATGATGACGGTGATGTTGACGGTGATATTGATGGTAATGTTAAAATTGATCTTGATGTTGATGTTGACGGTGATGTTGACAGTGATGTTGATGGTGATGATGACGGTGATGTTGACCGTGATGTTGATGGTGATGTTGATGGTAATGTTGACAGTGATGTTGACAGTGATGGTGATGTTAACGGTGATGTTGACGGTGATGTTGATGGTGATGATGACGGTGATGTTGACAGTGACAGTGATGGTGATGTTGATGGTAATGTTGACAGTGATGTTGACAGTGATGGTGATGTTAATGGTGATGATGACGGTGATGTTGACGGTGGATGTTGACGGTGATGTTGACAGTGACAGTGATGGTGATGTTGACGGTAATGTTGACAGTGATGTTGACGGTGATGTCGACGGTGATGTCGACAGTGATGTTGACAGTGATGATGACGATGATGTTGACGGTGATGGTGATGTTGATGATGATGGTGATGTTGGTGATGTTGAATGTGATGGCGATGATGGTGACTTTGATTATGTTTATGAGATGGTGGTGATGGTGATTATGGTGATGGTGGTGGTGGTGATGATGATGATGGTGATGGTGGTGGTGGTGATGATGATGATGGTGTAGATGATGATGATGAACATGGCCAGGCAGCAGTAGCTTATTAAATAATGAAAACAGGTTGAAAATAGCTTCGTACCCGCTGTTACCAGACTCCTAAATGACCCCCTTATGGACTGACCTGATTAACACTACACCCCTGTATGCTTCACCCGATGCCGGTGTCTATGTATTTACATTGTGGACCTTATGTTGCCCTATTATGTAATTTCTTTTTATTTTAATTTTCTTTTCATGTACTAAAGGATCTGTTTGAGCTGCTCACAGAAAAATACTTTTCACTGTACCTCGGTACACGTGACAATAAACAAATCCTAATTGTAGTGTTAATGTAAGCCTACTTGTGACAATAAAGATTATCATGTATTGGCTAAATTTTCCCAAATTAATCATTTTTTCTGACGTTCCTGGGTGGTTTTGTTGGAATCGCTGGTTGGGACAGGTCTGTTTCTTCATGGGTTATAACAAACTTGTCTTTCTAATACATCTTTAATGTAATGAAACATCCCAAAGTGCTTTACAGGAGTTTTATCAAGCAAAGGTTTGTACCGATGTGGTAGTCACCACTGTTGTATTATATTGTATCTACTGCACTGCATACGAGGGTATTACGGTAAGGCCCCTGTACTGCAGGTACGGGGGTAGATCCCTGCCTGTTGGCTCCGCCCAGTAGGCGGAGTATAAATGTGTGTGCTCTCCGAACTGCAGTCATTTCGGCAGCAGCTGTAGGAGGCCACACATCTCTGTGTAATAAAGCCTCGAATACTCTCTACTCTCGTCTCATCGCAATTGATAGTGCATCAATTTATTACACAGAGATTTTACAAAGATGGATCTCCACATCAAGCCAGATCGCCTGCAGCTGCATCCTCAAGCAGACAACGGCAAAAAGGACTTTGCACATTGGCTAGCTTGCCTTGAAGCATACATCGGATCTGCGACAGACCCAATCCCAGAAGCACAGAAGCTCCAGATTATTTACACGCGGCTGAGCTCCGATGTCTTTCCCCTTGTCCAGGACGTGCCTACCTACGCAGAGGCCGTGGCGCTACTGAAGGAGAACTACGCTCAGCAGACCACAAGATCTACGCCAGGCACCTGCTGTCCACGCGGCACCAACTTCCCGATGAGTCTGTGGAAGATTTCTGGTGTGCCCAGCTCGCCCTGGTGAGAGACTGTGACTGCCAGGTCGTTTCGGCCACTGAACATTCGAACCTGCTAATGAGAGACGCGTTCGTTACAGGCATAGGGTCTGACTACATCCGCCAGCGCCTCTTAGAAGGGGCCACGCTTGACCTCGTGGCGATCAAGAAACTAGCGCGCTCGCTCACAGTCGCCTCACGCAACGTACAGGCGTATGCCCCCGACCGCGCGGCCCACCCCGCCTGGGCATCGTGGACCCCGCCTGTGGCCATCCCATCGTGGACCCCATCAGCGACCGCCCCCAGCCAAACCCACGCCTGCGCCGCGTGGCAGCCAACCAACCCCAGGGGACCCAAGTGCTACTTCTGCGGACAGACAAAACACCCCCGGCAGCGCTGCCCGGCGCGGAGCGCGCTCTGCAAGGCCTGCGGCAAGAAAGGACATTTCGCTGCAGTGTGCCAGGCCCCCTCAATCGCCGCTATTGTCCCTGCACCCCCCGCGTGCGGCCAGTGGGCGCCGTCGTCTTCCTCGCCTCAGACCACGTGCGGCCCATGGGCGCCACCATCTTGCTCCCCTCACAACACGTGCGGCCTGTGGGCGCCGCCATCTTGCCTGGCCCAGGACACGTGCGGCCCGTGGGCGCGGCCATCTTCATCACCTCAAACCCCTGCCCATCGGGCCGCTCATCGCCTGCAACCGCCGACGGGCAGCCGCGTCCCGCCTCCATCACGATCAACCAGTCCCGACCGCACAACCTCGCGGCCGCATCGACAAAGGTGAAGGTCGGCGGACATGAGATATCCTGCCGTCTGGACGCCGGGAGCACTGAGAGCTTCATCCACCCCGATACGGTAAGGCGCTGCTCCCTCGCGGTACATCCCATTAACCAGAGAATCTCCCTGTCCTCAGGGTCCCACTCTATGGTGATCCGGGGGTACTGCATCGCCGCCCTCACCACCCAGGGCATAGAGTTCAGCGGATTCCAGCTCCACGTCCTCCCCAACCTCTGCGCTGCCTTGCTACTTGGCCTGGACTTCCAGTGCAATCTCCAGAGCCTAACCCTGAAATTTGGCGGGCCCCTACCACCCCTTACTGTATGCGGCCTCACGACCCTTAAGGTCGTCCCGCCTTCTCTGTTTGCAAGCCTCACCCCGGATTGCAAACCCGTCGCCACCAGGAGCAGAGGGTACAGCACCTCAGGTCTGAGGTCCAGCGGCTGATGCGGGAAGGTATCATTGATGCCAGCAACAGCCCCTGGAGAGCCCGATTGGTAGTGGTGAAAACGGGGCAGAAAAACAGGATGGTCGTTGACTACAGTCAGACCATCAATCGGTACACGCAGCTCGACGCGTACCCCCTCCCACGCATATCTGATATGGTCAATCAGATTGCACAGTACCGGGTCTTCTCGATAGTGGACCTGAAATCTGCCTACCACCAGCTCCCCATTCGCAAGGCGGACCGCCCACACACCGCGTTTGAAGCGGACGGCCGCCTTTACCATTTCCTTAGGGTTCCCTTCGGCGTCACTAATGGGGTCTCGGTCTTCCAACGGGAGATGGACTGAATGGTTGACCGGTACGGACTGAGGGCCACTTTCCCGTACCTGGATAACGTCACCATCTGCGGCCACGACCAACAGGACCATGACACTAACCTTTCCAAATTCCTCCACACCGCCAAACTCCTCAACCTAACTTACAACAAGGAGAAGTGTGTTCAGCACGAACCGATTAGCCATCCGCGGCTATGTGGTTCAGAACGGAGCTCTAGGGCCCGCCCCGATCGCATGCACCCCTTCATGGAACTTCCCCTTCCCCACTGCCCCAAGGCCCTCAAATGTTCTTTTCGTACTACGCCCAGTGGGTCCCTAACTATGCGGACAAGGCCCGCCCACTCATCCACTCCACCGGTTTCCCACTGACGGCCGAGGCTCACCAGGCCTTCAACCGTATCAAGGCCGACATTGCCAAGGCCGCGATGCATGCGGTCGACGAGACGATCCCCTTCCAAGTCAAGAGCGATGCCTCAGACGTCGCTCTGGCCGCCACACTCAACCAGGCAGGCAGGCCCGTGGCATTCTTTTCCCGCACCCTCCATGCCTCCGCAAATCGGCACTCCTCCGTCAAACAGGAGGCCCAAGCTATCGTTGAAGCTGTGCGGCACAGGAGGCATTACCTGGCCGGCAGGAGATTCACTCTCCTCACAGACCAGCGGTCGGTTGCCTTCATGTTTAACAACACACAGCGGGGTAAGATCAAAAATGATAAGATCTTGCGGTGGAGGATCGAGCTCTCCACCTTTAATTATGAGATTTTGTATCGCCCCGGTAAGCTCAACGAGCCCCCCGATGCCCTGTCCCAAGGTACATGTGCCAGCGCACAAGTGGACCGACTCCGGACCCTGCACCACGATCTCTGTCGCCCAAGGGTCACCCGCTTTTATCACTTCATTAAGGCCTGCAATCTGCCCTACTCCATCGAGGAAGCCAGGGCTGTCACCAGAGACTGCCAGGTCTTCGCGGAGTGTAAACCGCACTTCTACCGGCCAGACCGTGCGTGACTGGTGAAGGCCTTCCGCCCCTTTGAACGCCTCAGCGTGGACCTCAAAGGGCCCCGTCCCTCCACCGACCGTAACACGTATTTTCTCAATGTGGTCGACGAATATTCCAGATTCCCTTTCGCCATCCCATGCCCCCATATGACTTCTGCCACCTTCATCAAAGCCCACAACACCATCTTTGCTCTGATCGGTTTCCCCGCCTGCGTCCACAGCGACCAGTGATCCTCATTTATGAGCGAGGAGCTGCGCCAGTACCTGCTCAACAGGGGCTTTGCCTCGAGCAGGATGACCAGCTACTACCCCTGGGGAAACGGGCAGGGGGAGCGGGAGAAAAGGACGGTCTGGAAGGCCGTCCAGCTGGTCCTAAGGTCCATAAATCTGGCCTCCCGCTGGCAGGAGGTCCTCCCCGACGCCCTTCACTCCATTCGGTCGCTCCTGTGACTAACAAAACCCCCCATGAACGTCTCCTTGCCTTCCCCAGGAAGTCCACCTCCGGGGTTTCGCTCCCAACGTGGCTGGCAGCTCCAGGACCCGTCCTCCTCTGCAAGCACGTGCGGCTCCACAAGGCGGACCCGTTGGTCGAGAGGGTACAGCTACTCCACGCAAAGCCGCAGTACACCTACATAACGTACCCCGACGGCCGCCAAGACACAGTCTCCCTCAGGGACCTAGCACCAGCTGGGTCCCCACACACACACCCCTCTGCCCCGGCGCCACCCTCCCTTCCCTCAGCGCACCCCACCACAGCCCCCGCTCCAGGACAATCCGTCCTCCCCTTGGTCCCACCCGGGGATGAAGAGGATGTCGACATGCTCCCGGAGTCACCGACGACCGAGCTGACGCCTGACTCGCCACCAGCACTGCGGCGCTCTCAAAGATGGATCAAGGCGCCCGACCGTCTAAATTTGTAACCTTCTCTGAAATTCTAATGACAACCTGTATGTAAATAGTTTTCCACCACCCCCGCTGGACTCATTTTTAACAGGGGGTGAATGTGGTAGTCACCACTGTTGTATTATATTGTATATACTGCACTGCATACGAGGGTATTACGGTAAGGCCCCTGTACTACAGGTACGGGGGTAGATCCCTGCCTGCTGGCTCCGCCCAGTAGGCGGAGTATAAATCTGTGTGCTCTCCGAACTGCAGCCATTTTGGCGTAATCTCTGTGTAATAAAGCCTCGATTACTCTCTACTCTCGTCTCGTCGTAATTGATAGTGCATCAACCGAGTCATGTAAAGAGACTAGGACAGGAGATGTGGGGGTCTTGTGGCGCAGTGATCATCAACCTGCAAACTCCTTCCAAACATGCCAATGGCTTGATGGGGTAAGAACAGGAGAGACTCCTGTTCAGCCACGCTGGGTGTCGGGTGGCACCCCCCCAAGCTGTAAGCCCCTGGCAACAGATGAGCGACCTGTTCCGAGAATTAGTAGTCATGGAAACAGACAAAAGTCTGCCTTCTTGCACCACTAGGTGCGGGAGAGAAATGGAATTGGAGGCCCCAGGTCTTAGGGAGCGTCTCAAAGGGAGAAAGAGAAGTGGGAGGACGAGAGGTTACGGGAGGCAGATTTCCAGTGATTACATTCTAACCAGTTGGAGTCAGCCTTCATCAATGTCGGAGCAATTAGGACCAGGGATGATCAGAAGGCCTTGGACGGAGGAGCACCGAGGTCTTTGGAGGGTTTCAGGAGGTGACAGAGACTGGGAGGAGTGACATCACGGCGGGATTTGAAAACGAGGGTGGAAATTTATAGAACCGGCAGCAATTGTAGATCAGCGCGGGTCGCCTCTAAAACCTGCAGGCTTTGCTGAACTTGCTAGGCCGGCTGCACTTGGACATGCGCCCCCCCCCCCCCCCCCCCCCCCCAGGTTAGGGAGGGGAAAACGCCAGCCAGGCCTCCCACTCTGACATGTTCAACAAAGAGTGCGCGCGGCCAATAGGCTCCAACTCCATTGGCCTCAGCGATTGGTGTTTTGGGTATGTCCCCCCCTCCCCCCGCCCCCCCTCCCCCCGCCCCCCCCGCCCCAAACCCACACACCCCCTCCCCCGCCCCCAACCCACCCACCCCCTCCCCCGCCCCCAACCCACCCACCCCCTCCCCATCCACCCCCACCCCCACAAACCCCCTTGACAAATTTCAACTCAAAATGTCTGCAGAAAAAGTATCTGGGGGGCTGCCGTTGTGCCCGTGGCTTGAAAGTAGCAATGAGAGGGCGAAAAACCGACCTGAGCGAAGGTCACAGACATTTGGCCGCACGAGGGTGAGCCACTCCTTCACAATTCCGACATCCTTCTTAATCTCAGCACGCGGATCATTTTCAAACACTCACCAATGCACTCAGCGTATAAACTCACAGACTGGGAATACTTCAGCTGCAAGAGAGATCAATGTGCTTTATCATTGTATGTTTTTAATTATAAATTGGATTTTACACAAGCTCTCTGCATAGATGTAGAAACTCACAGATGTTTTTTCATGTTATCTGTTGCACGTTTCAAATGGTGGTACTTAGTCGAGAAGCAATCATTCTGCCAGCCCATGCCAAATCTACATCAGTCATAAAATGAAGGGCATATCACCAGTGTACACTTTGAAGTTTATCAATAACCCTTGGGAGCACAATTGTGGATCATGAATAAAACTAAAATCTATTATTTATTTGACATTTTGCATGAGAAAGCTGCTAGCCCTTTATGTTGACTCTGGGCTGTATATCAAAACTGACATCCCAGTTTCAATCCTCTGGCTAGCCCAGTCCAGCCGAGACCAGGCCAGTCCCGCGTCAGCACAGGCCAGGCCGGACCAGCCGACCCCAACTCAGTCCAGTCCAGCCTGGACTAGGCCGGTCCGGCTGAATACAGAACCGGCTAGACTAGCTCACCTCAGCTTAGCCCGGGACAGGCCAGACTAGCCCAGTCCAGCTCAGGGCAGGACAGGCTAGGCCAGGGTTTTTCGAACTGCGGGTCGTGCTGTTCCCACGGTGGTTGTGATGGCTGGGGAAGCACCCAGCGGCCGCTACCATCTTTTAAATTGAGAAAGGCGGCTGCCGCCATCTTTTAAATGAAAAGAAATGAGGGTGGCTGCAGTCTCCTGGCCAGAGGTAGCAGCAGAGAGCAGGTCACGCACCCTGCAAGCACACTTGACGTCAAGCATCCTGCATTTCATGTACGTGCTTTGGACATCAAATCACGGAGCAGTGTTGCTTCCATCTTCCAGCTGCTGGAAAGAAGACTGTGAAGATAAATGGTTTTCTAAAAAGGAAGAGAGAGCCAGAGATTCAAATAGGCAGTGTACTTACTGGACAGGATCTCACAACAAAATCTCCTGGAGAGTGTTGCTCAGGAGAGTCCAGGGTACGACAGAGCAATGCTAGTGTTAGCTCTGTACAGCGCTCCAGGGCCTCTGGTCAGCAAGCTACAAAGAAGAAACTTAACTTGGGAACAAAGCAGTATAAAGATGATCTCTGGAGGTATGGTTTTTGCCAATTGTACTAATGCAATTAAGGACGCTAAGCCCATCTGTGTTATATGCAGGGAAGTACCGGCAAATGAGAGGAGAAGTTTCAGATTTTGAAAGGGAAGTGGTGGGTGAAAAATTCCTTTAGAGGTTGAGACCCCAGAGTCAGTTATTAACTTACAGCTGACTCCAAATTAAAAGACTTTGCTGCTATGCCTGACCTGTGATGCCACATTAGAAACACACCAAAAACCCATGAGGCTGTCAGCATTGTGGAGTAACATTTCCCAGGAGTATCCAGTGCTGAATAGTCTTGTTGCTATTGCCCTTCACATGACCTGCATGTGCGAGGTTGGGTTTTCCGTTCTCACAAAGGTAAAGACGGCACAAAGTCTGCACCTAATTGCGCGCATCGCCCACGCTTCCTGTGAACCTGTTTCATGTGAGACCGTGAGGACCAAGCAGGCTCCCCTTGGGCACCTGGCTCAGACCACATTTGCTGCAGCCTGTCTTTTCAATGCCCCACTTTGGTGCTACTTACAGCCCCTGGCTGTTCACTCTGCTGAGAGCTGCCTGTGTCCATTGAATTCTCAGGGAGCCTCTGGCATCTGGGAGCCCACCCAGGCCGCTCCTCTGGACACCCTCGTACCCCAGCTGTATCAACAAGGGCCAAGCTCAATCAGGGGCCCACCAGGTGTTGGCTCTCCTCAGAAGCCCTGACCCATAGCAGGGGAAGCAGAGCTGACCCCAACCAGAGGACACCTGCTTCGCGGCCTTTGGAGCCCTGGCTGGTTCTGCACCCCTCTCCGGGCAAGAGGCCTCACCAGAGGCCTCACCAGTAACCTCCCCCCCCCCCCCCCCCCACCCATCCGGATCACCAGCTGTCTCCTCCTGGCGAGGCTGGCAGGGCTAACTGCCTCTACCACCACCTCCCAGGCAGTGTTCAGGAGGGCAGGCTTGAGTCTGCGGCCCACTTGGGTAAGAGGGTGTCCCTCCGCTTCCAACTGGCATGGAGCTGTGGGTTCACCTCGGACCCCTGACCTCAGTGGGAGGGGGGCATGTCTTATGCGAGCAATCTTCGTGGGTGCAGTGAGCGTGTGGTAAGCGGAGTGCTTAAAAACAGCTCCAGGGGCGGCAGGTGGCGCAGCGGTTAGCACTGGGACTACAGCGCTGGGGACCCGGGTTCCAATCCCGGCCCTGGGTCACTGTCCGTGTGGAGTTTGCACATTCTCCCCGTGTCTGAGTGGGTTTCGCCCCCACAACCCAAAGAGGGGCAGGGTAGATGGATTGGCCACGCTAAATTGCCCCTTAATTGGAAAAAAAAATAATTGGGTACTCTAAAATAATAAAAAAAACCAGCTCCAGCTGCTAGGCTCTTTAATGCTAACTCCGGCCCCAGCGGTGAGAACGCCCACTGGACCAGGAATTGCTCTGAATTCGTGCCGGCAGAGCGCTGGTCCATTTGCATGTCCTGACTCGCTTTCCCAATAGCGTCCCCAAAGGGAACGCGATCCACACGCAAACCAGTCCCGGTGGCAACACATTCCCAGCGGAGAATCCTGCCCTTCGTGCTTAATAAATGTTTTTCTCTTGTTGTTAAAACTAATTAGCAGTCCTGTGACAGTTCCGCCACGTTTTAAACAAATAAAGTATTAGTTGCGGTCTTTTGAGACACGGCTCCAATCTGGGATCTTCCCGTCCAGTTATAACATCAACCGGGGGTCACAACATTCAGATTCTGGTTCTATCCACGATCCACAATTGTCCGCCAAGGGTTATTGATAAGCTTCAAAGTGTTCACTGCTGACACATCATTAGTTCCAGGGCGGATATAGATTTGGGTTGGAGCTGAGAGACTGATTATTTTACTGAACAAAGTCACCACCATTTGACAAACACAGCGGAGGACAAGAGAAAACATCTGTGAGCTTCCACATTTACACAGAGCCATTGTGTCAAATTACTTCTATTTTAATTAAAAACAAAGATAAGAGACGCTGATCTCTTCTGCAACTCAAGCATTTCCCTGCGCGGTGTGTTTGCATTGTGGATGTCGGTGAGTGTTTGTTTGAAATCTGATCCGTATACTGAGATTAATAACAAGCTGGGTCCAGGTCTATCAAGTTCACCTTCCCCTATCTGGGCGAGTCAATGATAGTGGAGTTTGCCAGTGCAGAACTTAAATATTGCTGAAAGAGAGTGATGCTGAAGCATTGCATCTCGCACCTATCAGGACAAATGCAAGAATGTCAAATTTCAAACGATCTCAACAATTTATACGACAGGAGGTAAGGGGTGCTGATTGACATCTCTTTAAATCTTCTCTCAACCTCTACTTCTCTGAGGACAACAACCCTAGCTTCTCCAATCTATTCACATATCATGGAATTTACAGTGCAGAAGGAGCCCATTCGGCCCATCGAGTCTGCACCGACCCTTGGAAAGAGCACCCCACACCTCCACCCTATCCCCATAACCCAGTAACCCCACCTAACCTTTTTGGACACTAAGGGAAATTTAGCATGGCCAATGCAGCAAACCTGCACACCTTTGGACTGTGGGAGGAAACCGGAGCGCCCGGAGGAAACCCACGCACACACGGGGAGGACGTGCAGACTCCGCACAGACAGTGACCCAAGCCGGGAATCGAACCTGGGACCCTGGAGCTGTGAAGCAAATGTGCTAACCACTGTGCTACCGTGCTGCCCACAACTGAAGTTCCTCATCCCTGGGACCATTCTTGTGAATCTTTTCTGTGCTCTCTAATGTCTTCACATCTTTCCTGAAGTGTGTCACCCAGAACTGGAAGCAATGTTCCCATTGAGGCTGAACCAGTGTTCTTTACAAATTTAACATAACTCCTTTGCTTTTACACTCAATGTCTCCTGATTACCAGTATAACTGCAAATATTCACATGGCTTCTCACACCCAAAGTATTTCACCTTGGCCACAGCCAGCATTCCTTCCCTAAACCCTTTAATTCCACCGACAACACCAATATCGGACCATGATAGCATGTGGACGACTTGATCATTTTACTCTGCGTCGCAACAGGGTTAGGTCATTCAGCCCCTTTAAGCCTGTTCTTCCATTACATTTTCACACCCTTGCTCCACACTTGATACCCCAAGCTAATAAAAATACTTGCCCATCTTTTAGGACAATTTAGGACTATTCTGTAAGGTAAGAGGGGATGGAGGCTAGGCCAGTTACATGCTCCTCCTGTAGGATGTGGGTGGTGAGGGATACCACCGGTGTCCCCACTGACTATACCTGCGGGAAGTGCACCCAACTTCAGCTCCTCAAAGACCGTGTTAGGGAACTGGAGCTGAAGCTGGATGAACTTCGGATCATCCGGGAGGCAGAGGGGGTGATTGAGAAGAGTTACAGGGAGGTAACCACACCCAAGGTACAGGACAAGAATAGCTGGGTTACAGTCAGGGGGAAAAAAACAAACAGGCAGACAGTGCAGGGATCCCTCGTGGCCGTTCCCCTTCAAAACAAGTATACCGTTTTGGATGCTGTTGGGGGGGATGACCTACTGGGGGAAGGCCCTAGCGGCCAGGTCTCTGGCACTGAGTCTGGCTCTGGGGCTCAGAAGGGAAGGGGGGAGAATAGAAAAGCAATAGTTGTAGGAGATTCAATGGTTAGGGGAATAGATAGGAGATTCTGTGGTCGCGAGCGAGACTCCCGGAAGGTATGTTGCCTCCCGGGTGCCAGGGCCAGGGATGTCTCGGATCGTGTCTTCAGGATCCTTAAGGGGGAGGGGGAGCAGCCAGAAGTCGTGGTGCACATTGGTACCAACGACATAGGTAGGAAAAGGGGTGTGGAGGTAATAAACAAGTTTAGGGAGTTAGGCTGGAAGTTGAAAGCCAGGACAGACAGAGTTGTCATCTCTGGTTTGTTGCCGGTGCCACGTGATAGCGAGGCTAGGAATAGGGAGAGAGTGCAGTTGAACACGTGGCTGCAGGAATGGTGTAGGAGGGAGGGCTTCAGGTATTTGGATAATTGGAGCGCATTCTGGGGAAGGTGGGACCTGTACAAGCAGGACGGGTTGCATCTGAACCAGAGGGGCACCAATATCCTGGGAGGGAGGTTTTCTAGTACTCTTCGGGAGGGTTTAAACTAATTTGGCAGGGGAATGGGAACCGGATTTGTAGTCCAGCAACTAAGGTAGCCGATATTCAGGACGCCAAAGCATGTAATGAGGCAGTGGGGAAGGGAACACTGACAAAGGAGAGTATTTGCAGGCATGGAGATGGGTTGAAGTGTGTATACTTCAACGCAAGAAGCATCAGGAATAAGGTGGGTGAACTTAAGGCATGGATCGGTACTTGGGACTACGATGTGGTGGCCATCACGGAAACTTGGATAGAAGAGGGGCAGAAATGGTTGTTGGAGGTCCCTGGTTATAGATGTTTCAATAAGATTAGGGAGGGTGGTAAAAGAGGTGGGGGGGTGGCATTATTAATTAGAGATAGTATAACAGCTGCAGAAAGGCAGTTCGAGGAGTATCACCCTATTGAGGTAGTATGGGTTGAAGTCAGAAATAGGAAAGGAGCAGTCACCTTGTTAGGAGTTTTCTATAGGCCCCCCAATAGTAGCAGAGGTGTGGAGGAACAGATTGGGAAACAGATTTTGGAAAGGTGCAGAAGTCATAGGGTAGTAGTCATGGGTGACTTTAACTTCCCAAATATTGAGTGGAAACTCTTTAGATCAAATAGTTTGGATGGGGTGGTGTTTGTGCAGTGTGTCCAGGAAGCTTTTCTAACACAGTATGTAGATTGTCCGACCAGAGGAGGGGCAATATTGGATTTAGTACTGGGTAATGAACCAGGGCAAGTGATAGATTTGTTCGTGGGGGAGCATTTTGGAGATAGTGACCACAATTCTGTGACTTTCACTTTAGTAATGGAGAGGGATAGGTACGTGCAACAGGGCAAGGTTTACAATTGGGGGAAGGGTAAATACGATGTTGTCAGACAAGAATTGAAGTGCATAAGTTGGGAACATAGGCTGGCAGGGAAGGACACAAGTGAAATGTGGAACTTGTTCAAGGAACAGGTGCTACGTGTCCTTGATATGTATGTCCCTGTCAGGCAGGGAAGAGATGGTCGAGTGAGGAAACCATGGTTGACAAGAGAGGTTGAATGTCTTGTTAAGAGAAAAAAGGTGACTTATGTAAGGCTGAAGAAACAAGGTTCAGACAGGGCATTGGAGGGATACAAGATAGCCAGGAGGGAACTGAAGAAAGGGATTAGGAGAGCTAAGAGAGGGCATGAACAATCTTTGGCGGGTAGGATCAAGGAAAACACCAAGGCCTTTTACACATATGTGAGAAATATGAGAATGACTAGAGCGAGGGTAGGTCCGATCAAGGATAGTAGCGGGAGATTGTGTATTGAGTCTGAAGAGATAGGAGAGGTCTTGAATGAGTACTTTTCTTCTGTATTTACAAATGAGAGGGGCGATATTGTTGGAGAGGACAGTGTGAAACAGATTAGTAAGCTCGAGGAAATACTTGTCAGGAAGGAAGATGTGTTGGGCATTTTGAAAAACTTGAGGATAGACAAGTCCCCCGGGCCTGACGGGATATATCCAAGGATTCTATGGGAAGCAAGAGATGAAATTGCAGAGCCGTTGGCAATTATCTTTTCGTCCTCACTGTCAACAGGGGTGGTACCAGTGGATTGGAGAGTGGCGAATGTCGTGCCCCTGTTCAAAAAAGGAACTAGGGATAACCCTGGGAATTACAGGCCAGTTAGTCTTACTTCGGTGGTAGGCAAAGTAATGGAAAGGGTACTGAAGGATAGGATTTCTGAGCATCTGGAAAGACACTGCTTGATTCGGGATAGTCAGCACGGATTTGTGAGGGGTAGGTCTTGCCTTACAAATCTTATTGAATTCTTTGAGGAGGTGACCAAGCATGTGGATGAAGGTAAAGCAGTGGATGTAGTGTACATGGATTTTAGTAAGGCATTTGATAAAGTTCACCATGGTAGGCTTCTGCACAAAGTAAGGAGGCATGGGATAGTGGGAAATTTGGCCAGTTGGATAACGAACTGGCTAACCGATAGAAGTCAGAGAGTGGTGGTGGATGGCAAATATTCGGCCTGGATCCCCGTTACCAGTGGTGTACCGCAGGGATCAGTTCTGGGTCCTCTGCTGTTTGTGATTTTCATTAATGACTTGGATGAGGGAGTTGAAGGGTGGGTCAGTAAATTTGCAGACGATACGAAGATTGGTGAAGTTGTGGATAGTAAGGAGGGCTGTTGTCGGCTGCAAAGAGACATAGATAGGATGCAGAGCTGGGCTGAGAAGTGGCAGATGGAGTTTAACCCTGAAAAGTGTGAGGTTGTCCATTTTGGAAGGACAAATATGAATGCGGAATATAGGGTTAACGGTAGAGTTCTTGGCATTGTGGAGGAGCAGAGAGACCTTGGGGTCTATGTTCATACATCTTTGAAAGTTGCCACTCAAGTGGATAGAGCTGTGAAGAAAGCCTATGGTGTGCTCGCGTTCATTAACAGAGGGATTGAATTTAAGAGCCGTGAGGTGATGATGCAGCTGTACAAAACTTTGGTAAGGCCACATTTGGAGTACTGTGTACAGTTCTGGTCGCCTCATTTTAGGAAGGATGTGGAAGCTCTGGAAAAGGTGCAAAGAAGATTTACCAGGATGTTGCCTGGAATGGAGAGTAGGTCTTACGAGGAAAGGTTGAGGGTGCTAGGCCTTTTCTCATTAGAGCGGAGAAGGATGAGGGGCGACTTGATAGAGGTTTATAAGATGATCAGGGGAATAGATAGAGTAGACAGTCAGAGACTTTTTCCCCAGGTGGAACACACCATTACAAGGGGACATAAATTTAAGGTGAAAGGTGGAAGATATAGGAGGGATATCAGAGGTAGGTTCTTTACCCAGAGAGTAGTGGGGGCATGGAATGCACTGCCTGTGGAAGTAGTTGAGTCGGAAACATTAGGGACCTTCAAGCAGCTGTTGGATAGGTACATGGATTACGGGAAAATGATATAGTGTAGATTTATTTGTTCTTAAGGGCAGCACAGTAGCATTGTGGATAGCACAATTGCTTCACAGATCCATGGTCCCAGGTTCGATTCCGGCTTGGGTCATTGTCTGTGCGGAGTCTGCACGTCCTCCCCGTGTCTGCGTGGGTTTCCTCCGGGTGCTCCGGTTTCCTCCCACAGTCCAAAGATGTGCGGGTTAGGTGAATTGGCCAATGATAAATTGCCCTTAATGTCCAAATTGCCCTTGGTGTTGGGTGGAGGTGTTGAGTTTGGGTAGGGTGCTCTTTCCAAGAGCTGGTGCAGACTCGAGGGGCCGAATGGCCTCCTTCTGCACTGTAAATTCAATGATAATCTATGATTAATCTAGGACAAAGGTTCGGCACAACATCGTGGGCCGAAGGGCCTGTTCTGTGCTGTATTTTCTATGTTCTATGTTCTATGTTCTATGTATGACAAGGGTCCAGCACATAAAGGGCTAATGTGGGCCCAAGAACAGTACAGCCCACACAGTGATGTAAGGGAACACATGACCTGCACCTAGGGATCAGTGTAGAGTTGGACAGAGCTGTGTGTAGAAGCAAGCATGGAGACAGCTCCCAGCTTGGACCTTGACTGTACCTATGTATTTCTACTTGTTAATTGATACTTACTGTTGAGCTGCCAAAGACTACAAATACCTTAATAAGACCTATCGAACAATTTAAAACAATGTACAACATGTGGCAGTGAATGGAATAACTCAAATCTTTGAGAGACGGCAGAAGAAAATTAAAATCCTGGAAAACTGAAGGAAAAATAAAAGAAGTATCCTGACCTGAAGAAAAGCTCAAGAACATCGAACATACAGTGCAGAAGGAGGCCATTCGGCCCATCGGGTCTGCACCGACCCACTTAAGCCCTCACTTTCACCCTATCCCCGTAACCCAATAACCCCTCCTAACCTATTTTGGACACTAAGGGCAATTTAGCATAGCCAATCCACCCAACCTGCACGTCTTTGGACTGTGGGTGGAAACCGGAGCACCCGGAGGAAATTCACGAAGACACGGGGAGAACGTGCAGGCTCCGCACAGACAGTGCCCCAGCGGGGAATCGAACCTGGGATCCTGGCGCTGTGAAGCCACAGTGCTAGCCACTTGTGCTACCGTGCTGCCCACAGAAGCAAAGACACAGAAGGAATCACCAGAGCAAAGCTCCAGAGAAAGGATCGGAAGCTGAAGGCAGAAATTGAATTCCTCACTGCAGCAGAAGACTCCGTTGCATCCAATGAAATTTCACTTTCATTACTCCGAGGGTCAGAGCTAAAAAGCAATGGTCAGAAATCCACTGCTCATCTTGGACTTATCTAAGGCCCAGAACCATCGCAAAATTGGGGACTTTGGAGAAAAATATTCCCTAGATACATGAATGCTTTCAGGTCTGGATAGAAAGATAGAAGTTGAACAAGTTAACACTCTTGCAGTCTTACCGCATCCATCTGGCGCACAATTAAAAACTCTTTGGAGGAGGAGGCTCCACAAATACTTTGGAGGCTATGGGCCCTGACAGTATTCCGGCAATAGTACTGAAGACTTGTGCTCCAGAACTTGCCGCACCCCTAGCCAAGCTGTTCCAGTACAGCTACAACCCTGACATCTATCCGACCAATGTGGAAAATTGCCCAGGTGTGTCCTGTACACAAGAAACAGGACAAATCCAACCGGCCAATCACCTCATCAGTCGCCCCTCGATCATCAGTGAAGTGATGGAAGGGATCATCAAGAGTGTTATCAAGTTCATCAGCAATAACCTGCTCACGGAAGATCAGTTTGGGTTCCGCCAGGGTCACTCAGCTCCTGACCTCGTTACAGCCTTGGTTCAAACATGGACAAAAGTGCTGAATGCCAGAGGTGAGGTGAGGATGACTGTCCTATATATCAAGGCAGCATTTGACCGAGTGTGGCATCAAGGAGCCCGAGCTAAACTGGAGTCAATGGGAATCAGGGGGAATTCTCTCCCCTGACTGGATTCATATCCGGACAAAGGAAGATGGTTGCGGTGGTTGGAGGTCAATCATCTCAGCTCCAGGACATCGCTACAGGAGTTCCTCAGGGTAGTGTCCTAGGCCCAACCATCTTCAGCTGCTTCATCAATGACCTCCCTTCCATCATAAGGTCAGAAGTGGGGATATTCGCTGATGACTGCACAATGTTCAGCACCATTCGCGACTCCTCAGATAATGAAGCAGTCCATGTCCAAATGCAGCAAGACCTGGACAATATCCAGGCTTGGGCTGACAAGTGGCAAATTACATTCATGCCACACAAGTGCCAGGCAATGGCCATCTCCAACAAAAGGGGAACTAACCATCGACCCTTGATATTCAATGGCATTACCATCGCTGAATCCCCCACATCCTGGGCGTTACCATTCATCAGTAACTGATCCGGACTAGTCAAATCAATACTGTGGCTACCAGAGCAGGTCAAAGGCTCGGAATCCAATGGTGAGTAACTCCTGACACCCCAAAGAATGTCCACCAGTGAAGCAGGCTTACATTAACACTGCAGTGAAGTTACTGTGAAAATCCCCTAGTCGCCACACTCCGGCGCCTGTTCGGGTACACGGAGGGAGAATTCAGAATGTCCAATTCACCTAACAAGCACGTCTTTCGAAACCGGAGCACCCGGAGGAAACCCACGCAGACACGGGGAGAACGTGCAGACTCCACACAGACAGTGACCCAAGCGGGAATCGAACCTGGGACCCTGCCGCTGTGAAGCAACAGTGCTAACCACTGTGCTACCGTGCCACCCTCAGTGGTGAAGCCCCGCTCTTTACTGTTTAATTGTTGGCAGCTGCCTCTATGGTATTGACACTCTTATAGTACAGGCACATCGTTCAGGCATTAATGTTTGCAGGACATTCGGCCCACTATTCACCCTCTCACACAGGGAACCTGTGCCTTCGAGGAAGTACTTGAGAGTTCAGGAGCGTGAAATGCTCTCACAACGAACAAGGCTAATTCCTCATTTGAAATAGCCTTCAGCTGTGAAGCTCGAGGCCGCTCACAGTCAAAGGGAGTGAAATTGCCTTTTAGGAGAGAAGCCACAGCAGGGGGTGTGTCCTGGGAGACCCTGGTAGTTCAGACAGGCCGCAGCTGTGGTTGCCCTTGTTATGGGTCCCCACAATATATAAAGATGGCTTGAAAGGTTCGGCGCAGTGTCACAGTGGTTAGCATTGCTGCCTCACGGCGCTGAGGACCCGGGTTCGAATCCCGGCTCTGGGTCACTGTTCCGTGTGGAGTTTGCACATTCTCCCTGTGTCTGCGTGGGTTCCACCCCCACAATCCAAAGATGTGCAGGGTAGGCGAACTGGCCGCGCTAAATTGCCCCTTAATTGGAAAAAAATAATAATTGGGTACATTAGATGTATTTAAAAAAAGATGGCCTGAAGACCTCACAGATGCAAAGCCCCCTCCCTCCCCCCCCCCCCCCCCCCGGGCCCATTGCGACCCCTGACCCCTATCCCCCTGATGCCAGGCCCCACCCCAGAGAACTGGGGCAGCAGCTCTGGTGCCCTCGAGGTACATGCCGGCAAATGGAAGTGGCTACTCACCTCCTGATTTCCGCTCAGGATCCATTGCGCCAGCTCCCCGTTTTTGTAGGAGAGTACTAAACGACACCCGCGTGGCTTCTCGCTGGGGAGTCGGTGACTCCCGGGAGGCCGCTGCATTTGACTTCAATCTCGCTGAGGTTGAAATGGATGCAAATGTCTTTTTTCAAAGTCTGCCTCGGTGGCAACTTTCATGACTTCTCTGCTCGATTTCCACAGCCTTCTCTTGTGACTGTCCAAAACAGCATTGACTGTCTCTCTCTCTCGCTCTCTCTCTCTAAACTCAGCCCATCCCCTCAAACAAAGATTCTCCCCTAAGGTGGTCAGACCTAAATCTATTCTCGTTATCTCGGCTGACTTCCCACTACCGTTTATATAAAGGGACAGAGCTGTGCCATATTTATGCAACTAACCTTCCATTGACGGACAAATAGGTAATCAGATTCTGAGATGGGCTGGTGGATGGTCAAACAAGGCTGTCCCAAATGACAATGGGTCTCGAGCGGATCATCCTGGCTGAACTCAAGCAGGAGAATCCAGCTAAGGAGGTCGTGCAGTGCTGGTCCGAGGAAACAGAAGAGCTCGTACATGACTGCTAAGAGACAGTGGACTGGTCCATATTTAAGAGCTCAGCGATCAACTTAAATGAGTATGCCACCACCGTCACAGACTTCATCAGCCAATGTGTGGACAACTGCGTGCCAAAGAAAGCAGTACGTACGTTCCCCAACCGGAAACCATGGCTCAATCACGAGATTGACTCCCTACTGAAGGACAGATCTGAGGCTTTCATGTCAGACGACCCTTACCTATACAAGAAATCCAGGTATGACCTCTGCAAAGCCATCCGAGATGCCAAGAGAGAATATCAAACCAAGCTAGAGTCACAGACAGACTCTCGGCGGTTGTGGCAAGGACTAAACAACATAACGGGCTACTAAGAGAAGCCGAGCAGTATCTCCAGCAGCAGCGCACCCCTCCGCGATGAACTCAATGCATTCTATGCCCGGTATGAGCAGGTAACCAACAATCCGCTGGCGAGTGCCCCAGCGGTCCATAACTCACCCAAACCCACCATCACAGCTTCCGAAGTCAGATCGGCCTCCCTGAAAGTGAACCCTCGGAAGGCGATGGGCCCGGACGGGATCCCTGGTCATGCACTCAGATCCTTACCACGGGCCTGTGTGGCTGAGAGATTGTGTGGAAGGCAAAGTTTGAATGCACATGGAGCTCCAGGGCAAAGGAACACTGGAATAAGAGGTTGAAACTTTGGAAGTGAATCCTTGGTGAATACATCTAAGAGAAAGCATTGATTGGGAGAAGATTCCAAGGCATCTTCTTTGAAAGTGGAGATTGGAAACCCTCGTGTGAAAGACAGACTCCCAGCGAGAGTGGTTGGCTCACAGTGTGACAAGACTCCGAGGGGAATTGATAGAAATCCATTGAAGTTGTTTTGGGGTGGCATCTGTCACTTTGTTTCAGAGTGTGGTGTGTTTGACCACAGTTCACCTATTGGTTTGCATGGACTGTGTACTTGTTGTGAGCATTAGAGTATAAGATAGATTTTGTAACTTGTGTCATCCTTACGAATCTGTATATATCTGTAACGGTTTAGTTGTGGGTGAAGGAGTAATGTAATATGGTTCATTACGGCCAGTACGCCTCGCGAGATCTAACCTGAACTCGCGAGACGTCACGATCTGGGTCCCTCCCACAATGGGCGGGGCCCAGTCTCGCACATTTAAGTGAGTTTACGAACCCACTTAACCGAGCTGACACCCGATCTAACCAGCCCCCCTGACAGCAACCGGCCTGCCCAAGGAGACTCCAGCTGGGGGCCCATTAGTGCTGGCCCACACAAATGTGGTCCTGGTGGAATGGCACTTGGGAGGGGTCTCCCAGGCCACTGGCGGCCCATAGGTGGCCAAAGGCAGGGCAGGGTGCCACCCTGGCTCTCCTCCGGCACATTGGAACTGCCACCCTGCACCCCCGTACCTCATACGCGCAGGGTGCCAGACTACCCGGCTGGCAGGAGCTACACCAGCAGTGCCAGGGTGCCAACCTGCCCAGAGGGCAACACCTGGGGGCCTCCAATCTCCGAGGCAAAGGGGTTATCCCGGAAGAGGGATCTCCCGGCATCTACCCGCCGCACCGCTATTCGCGTGCAATTGCGGGTAGATTATGCCCTAAGTATGGACGAAACTCCCCAGGGCCAAAAGAAAAGGCTAAGTGTGGTTAGATAGCAGTGGTGAACTCCCTGACAGAGCGGGTAGAGCTTCCAGCTAAACCCGCCTGAAATGACACTTAGAAACCTTACCATCAAATTGCGTCCTCAGTATCTAATGACCCACCTCCATCTTCTTTAACTGTGCTTCCCAACATTGTAAAAACCCATGCCTTAGATTTCCCAAAGTTTCCTCCTGGTTCCCCCCCCCCCCAATGGAAGTGGAAAATGGTGCTTCCTGCAGAGTGCCACACTGTCTCAGCTGTGAAATCCTAAACCGAGGCCCTATCTGCCCTCTCAAGGTGGACATGAAAGACCATTTGAAGATGAGCCGCGGCCAATATCCACCCGTGGGCCAACCAGTAAAACAGATGATCTGACCATTCTCACATCAGCTTGTCGTGTGAGAATTAGCTGCCCCCCTCTCCTGCATTACAATACTGACTGCGCTCCAAAACAACATAATTGAACAAAAAGAGATTCGGGATGTCCTGACGTCACGAGAAATGCCAGTCCCTCCTCCCTCCCTCCCTCCCTCCTCTCTGCAATATATCAATGTCCTTTTGAAGGTGGGATTCCAGAAAATGCATACAGTATTTATTCCATGTGTGGCCTCACCAGTGATTTAAACAAGGTTAGAATATTCTATCGACTCCCAGTCAAATGCCCTTGAGACATACCTCACAAACCTCTTCACTGCTAAATATATTAGAATATTTAATTTGCTCTTTCCTTTTCCTTAAAGACATTGATGTTTCATAAATATTAATTTCATGTGTTCTTTATGTTCATTCATATCGGAAATGTCATTTGTCAAAGGGTGCACACAAAATAGCAGGCCAAGAGCGAGTCCCATCTTTGATTTGCTAATGACAGACTTACCAGTTATTTTTTTACTGGAGTGAATCGAACTGGCTAGGTTTGTGCCTTTGTTCCTCCTTTAGTCGTGTTTTATACTTTTTTTTTCATCCGTGGGCTATTTCGGAACTCACAGAGTGAAGAGGAGCTTCTTTACCCAGATGGTGGTGATAAAAGCTCTACCTTTCATGTGATTTTATGGCATGGCAATCCTCCTGTTATTTAGGAAGTAGTTTAACTGCATACATCTCTTTTGTGTCCCAACTAAAGGAGCCTTCAGGACCAGAGTGTTTTCAGAGAAGTGGGAGACCTGGCGCAGCCATAGGGCGAGATTCTCCACTCCCGCGCCGGTTGGGAGAATCGCCGGGGCCGCCAAAATTTCCCGGGACGCCGGTCCGACGCCTTCCCGCGATTCTTCCAAGCGGCGGGAACGGCCCGGTCGAGTTCCGCGGGCCGCAGGCCGGAGAATCGCCGGAGACACCCAAAATGGCGTCGCTGGGGGGGCAGCCTGCGGGGGCGGGAGGGGGGATCCTGCACCGGGGGGTACCTCAAATGCGGGGTGGCCCACAACCGGTGCCCACCGATCGTCGGGCCGTCCTCTCTGAAGGAGGATCTCCTTCCTTCCGCGGCCCCGCAAGATCCGTCCGCCATCTTCTTGCGGGGCGGACTTAGAGATATTGCAACCACGCATGCGCGGGTCACGCCAGTTATGCGGTGCCGGCCGCGTCATCTATGCGGCGCCGCCTTTACGCGGCGACAAGGCCTGGCGCGTGTAGATGACGCGGCCCCGATCCTGGCCCATTGTCGGGGCCTGAATCGTTCGGGATCGGGGCCGTTTCGCGCCGTTCACGACGGCGTGGGCATTTTGGCGCGGGAGTGGAGAATCCCGCCCAGTATGTCACACCCGGTTAATTCCAGAGTAAACCTCAGAGAGTGGAGTAGCATCTCAGAAATAAGACCAAGGGCAGAATTTTCCCCAAACTGCGCAGGGTGCGGGATCGGGGGGGGGGGGGGGGGGAGAGTAAAGCTGTGTGAAACTCGCTGACTTCACGGCCTCCACTTCCCACCTGATTAAACAGCACTCTGTGTCATTTCAAAGTACTGTCGAGGGTCACACAGTCAGCTGAAGAGGAGGGGGGGGGGGAGGGTCATCCTAAACACGTCGGCAAAACCAGGATTCTGAGATCCCAAAGTTACATATCAGGCCCCCCCACCCCCCACAGAGATCGTCTCTCCCCCCCCCCCCCCTCCATTATCAGGCCACACCACCATTACAATGCAATATCATAGAATCCCTACAATCCACCTAACTGCACATCTTTGGACTGTGGGAGGAAACTGGAGCACCCGGAGGAAACCCACACACACACGGGGAGAATGTGCAAACTCCACACAGACATTGAACCCGGGTCCCTGGTGCTGTGAGGCAGCAGTGCTAACCACTGTGCCACCATGCTGCCCTATGCGCCACTTGGGCCTTCTCCTATCCTTCCTCATCTAAATCTTTCAACAAAACCCTCCATTTCTTCTCCCTCATATAATTATCTCATTTCCTGTCAATTGAATCTGCACCTCACCCATCCACTGTGTTGGCGAACTCCTCATCCTCACCATTCCCTGCACGAAGAGGTTCCACCTGAATTCTCTATTTAATTTCACGCTGACTCTGTCTTATGCTGATGGCCCTCCAGTTTTTGCTCTTCCCCAACACTCTTGTGTTTCCTCTTCTTGCATTTATATAGGCCGGGATTTTCCAGCCATTCCTGCCAGTGGGATCTTTCCGTCTCGCCAACCGCAAAACTCCTGGCGGCCGGGGGGCTCCATAAACCAGGAAACCCAGTCGCTTAATTGTCGCGACTCATTTTATATTATCACCCAGTCACCTCCATTCATGTTTGAATAACTCTCGTAGTGGAGTTTGGGATCTGGACATCCTCCTGTAGCAGTCGCTCTGAATGGGACAACGAAGGTCTGGCTCAAATTTCCAATGTTTTGTTCGGGGAAAACAAAAAATGGGCTGAAAACGCTCCTGAGAACTCCACAGTGTAAACCCAGACGTTGGCACGGAGCAACGAGCTCTCACTGTTAGCATGGGGAATCTCAGCAATGCGAAAGTTGAACAGGGAAACAAGCTGTCTAGGCTGTCGGGGCAACAGCCGACTTCTCCCTATCCCCTGCTTCCTCCTGACCGCTTGTTCATCCAATATGGCTGCGTCACTTAACCCACTTCCCACCGAATGTAACAGATCTCCTCTTCAACCGTGCCTTTGGATTGCCTGCACCGAGACGCTGTTCGCTCTTCCTCTGAATTGGGAATGTCGAAGCTCTGTCCAGGATCTGAGGAATGCTGTAGAAATGTTGAGATTTATGTGGAGGTGGGTTGGAGCTACGGGCCCTCCATAAATTAGCTGGTGAAAGCAAATCTTTTCAGTGATGACGAGAATACTTAATGTTCCCCCCTGTGCAGTTCTCAGCAACCCCCCCCCCCCCCAGCACGGTAGCATTGTGGATAGCACAATTGCTTCACAGCTCCAGGGTCCCAGGTTCGATTCCCGGCTTGGGTCACTGCCTGTGCGGAGTCTGCACGTCCTCCCCGTGTGTGCATGGGTTTCCTCCGGGTGCTCCGGTTTCCTCCCACAAGCCCCGAAAGATGTGCTTGTTAGGTGGATTGGCCATGCTAAATTGCCCTTAGTGTCCAAAATTGCCCTTAGTGTTGGGTGGGGTTACTGGGTTATGGAGATGGGGTGGAGGTGTTGACCTTGGGTAGGGTGCTCTTTCCAAGAGCCGGTGCAGACTCGATGGGCCAAATGGCCTCCTTCTGCACTGTAAATTCTATGATTCTATGAAAGCCCTCAGCTGGGGTATTCTGTTCAACTGACACCATGTTTCAGGAAGGATGTCAAGGGCTTAGAGTCTGTGGAAGAGGTGTTGACTAGGCCGGTACCAGGGACCTCAGCTACATTGAGAGAACAAGAAACAATGCAGCACAGGAACAGGCCCTTCGGCCCACCAAGCCTGTACCGGTCATGACACCACCCTTGGCCAAAGCCCTCAGCTCTTCCTGGTGCCATATCCCTCTAAAGGGCAAAGGACAATACAAGAAGTTGGGGTTGTTCTCCTTGGGGCAGAGGTGGTTACGAGGAGTTTTGGCCGAGGTGTTCCAAATCACGAACGGGTTTTATGGAGCCAATGTTTATCCAATGACGGGAGGGTCAGCAAGCGGAGGACTCGGTTTCAACGTGATTGACAATAGAACTGGAGGTGACGGGAGGAAATGTTCCTGACTTAGTGACCTTCTTGTGAACTTGGATGCGCTGCCTAGGAAGGCGCTGAAAGTAGAATCAATGCAGTACTTGCAGAGAATGTGGGGAAGGCTGTAGAATTATGGGGAAAGAGCAAAGGGAGGGGAATTATGGTTGGATTGCGCTACTAATCGACGCTGGCACAATGGGGTAAATAACTCCAATGCTGTTTTATTATGAGATACGTCAATGAGACTGGGGCTGGATTTTCCGATCCTACCCGCCCCAGGACCGGAAATTCCCAGCTGAGGTCAAGGGACCTTTCGCTTGTCTGTCTTATTTACTATCCCACCCGTGACGATTCTCACTGAGGGCGGGACTGGAATCATAGAATTTACAATGCAGAAAGAGGCCCTTCGGCCCATCGAGTCTGCACCAAGGGCAGCACGGTGGCGCAGTGGGTTAGCCCTGCTGCCTCATGGCGCCGAGGTCCCAGGTCCGATCCCGGCTCTGGGTCACTGTCCGTGTGGAGTTTGCACATTCTCCCCGTGCCTGCGTGGTTCTCACCCCCACAACCCAAAGATGTGCAGGGTAGGTGGATTGGCCACACTAAATTGCCCCTTAATTGGAAAAAATGAATTGGGTACTCTAAATTTATAAAACAAAAAAGTCTGCACCAGCCCTTTGAAGACTTTTGTAAAATAAATTTGGCGTACCCAATTTTTTTTTTTCCCAATTAAGGGGCAATTTAGCGCGACCAATCCACCTAGCCTGCACATCTTTGGGTTGTGGGGAGAATGTGCAAACTCCACACGGACAGTGACCCGGGGCCGTGATGGAACCCGGGTCCTTGGCGCCGTGAGGCAGCAGTGCTAACCACTACGCCACTGTGCCATCCTGGGGACTGGAAGATTTAGGACGAGAACTTTAGATCTTCTTCAGAGGCGGGGCTTAAATTTAAAAAAATAAAAATAAAGTATCAAATTAAGTCTGTCTGCAAAACGAGCAAAATAAATTGGCGATTCAAACAATGTTAAAAATGTACGGTGTAGAGACCAACATGGTGGGCTGGATTGTCCGGTCCCCCAGACCCGTGTTTCTGGGCCATTGAAGCCACCGAACACCGCCGGGAAATCCGTGGACGGGGTTGCGCTGCCGAAGGGAACAGTGGATCGCAATGACCGGAGAATATCCCCATGACTCCAAAAAAAGAGTGTTATGTCAGTCGAAGAGGGCAATGTCAATGCGGTCGCTGGTGAACAGGATCCTATATTCAACTCTGGAGTCACTCAAAGGCCCGCAGATGGCGGAATATTGGAACTGAAGAAGATCACGCTGGTGCAGCACTTGGCAACGCTCGAGCCGGGGGCCTGAGAAACATTCTTGAAGGATTGTAGAAGGAGATTCATCAGCACGGGCCACGTGTTACACCTGGCCTGGACACACCTGCCTGGGGTCCGAGAATGGGGACCGTTCCATCATCCCAGCACAAAGATTCCCCAACTTAATAAGCATTAAAAAAGTCAGAAAATGAAGGCACCCGAGACTATCGCTGCTCGCATGTGAATATTCATCAACCAGCAACAGGGAGAATCTTTTGAAAGCTGTGCATCGTCATTTCACGGCATATTTCTTTTTATTGAAGACATGTGCTGCTGGAGCCCACAACATTGCACACTTATTGACGTGAATTAATGGGTTGATTGATCTGATTAGACAGAGCGAGCTCGGAAGGAACACGACAAAACAACAGCAGATGTTTCGCAGGATAACATTCCTGTTCAACATCTGGCAGCAACACCCCAAATAGAGCCACAAGTTTCACTCCAAATCAGATTTTCTCTCCTCTGAATGAAGACGTATTAATTTTTGAGGCTCATCTGGATTGAAGGTAGTTAATTCTCCGCAATCGAACAGATTGCTGCTTCAGCGATTCACACACCAAGTCATGCCAGGTTAACTAAAGGGGGGTGAAAAGTATATTCCGCACCACACCAGCGCCAACCCCCCCCCCCCCCCCCCCCCCCCCCCACAACCCCCACACACACTTCCCTCCCCAGTCTGCACCAAATGTGCCTCTTCTCTCCAGCTTCAGGAGGTGATCACCCAACTCGGCCAGCCCTGATGAGGAAGGGCTCCGGGTAGTGGGGGAATGTAAGTCAGGGTTGGGCAGGGTCTGAAAATTACAGGCAGGCCTTTCAGGGGTGAAATTAGGCAAGGTGAGTTTGGTGGGGCTGAAGGCAGCAATCGCTGGTCAACGAGCCCCTCCCTGAAGTTGGCAGTGTCGTTCAGTGAGGTCACTGTGTGGTTAGCGGGGAACAGTCGCAACAGGAGGTTATTTTGTCCCAAAGCCTGCTTCACCATTGATGCGACCATCAATTCACACGAGACAATTAGTAGAAATGAACAGCGGTTTTAATATGCTCGATCTGTGCCTGCCTGCGACTGCTCTGTACTGAGTGCCGCCTACAGGCTGCAGGTTTATATACCACCCCTGAGGGGGCGGAGCCACAGGCGGAGCCCACAAGGGCATCAACGTAATACAGTACAATACAGTGGTGAATTGCAGTAGCAATACGTTCACCACAACCATTCAATGAGATCATGGCCAATCTGCATGCTAACTATCGTCACCATTGCCCTGTGTCCTGAATACATTTGGTTGACCAAATCTGTCAATCTCGGATTCAAAACCAACAACACTAATTACCATTTGTGGAAGAGAGTTCCAAGCTTCTCACATACTTTGCGTGTTTTCTAACCTTCCTCGGTCTTATTTTTAGAATAGTCTCAGTGGTAGATGCCCCCAACCCCAGATGCCCCGACCAGCAGAGATAACGACTGGGATTCTCCGATTTTCAGGCTATGTCGTCCTGGCGCCGGCGCGGGAACGGTGGCGTTTTCCGCCAGACAATTCGGTGAAAAACGGCCACTGATACTCCGTTTGGTGGTGGTGGGGGGTGGGTGGGGGGCTTGTAGGCAGGCAGCGTAGAGCACGGATATGGCCCGGAGAATTGCCCGGTCAGTGGGCGCGCATTCGCAGCATGGCGCTGGGCGCGCGTGGACCCGGCCTGCGAAATAGTGCCCCCCACTTTGGCCGGCTCACGACCCCCAGACCACCACCTCACAGTGCCCATAGCCCCTGCCAAAGTCCCCCCCCCACCTACCCGCGGATCGGCCCTCCCCCGACTCTGTGGCGGCGCTGGACTGAGTCCGCAGCCGCCACGCCGAGTTCCCGACAAATGATAGCACACGCCACCGACGCTATCGGGAACTCGGCCGGTCAGGGGTGGAGCATCGGGGGTGGGGGGGCCCTCAGGCAACGTCCTGAGGCCGTCGATACATGGCGCGGCGTACTCCTAGAGTATGTTGCTTTGGAGGGGGCGGAGCATTCCGAAAGCGCCGCCGTTCCCAATTTCATCGGAAACATTGATTCTCTCGAAGAATCCCGCCCAATTCCTCTCGATCTATTCTCTCAGTTCCCCTTAATGCCTAAAATTTGGATCCAACCCCACCCCCCCTCAATCTTCTAAATTCCAGAGAATACAAGCCTGGTTTTTCTAATCTCGCCTTGTAAATTAATCTTGCAGTCCAGCTATCATTTGAGTAAGTCTGTACAGCAATGCCTCCGAGGCAGCAAAGATTAACCCTGCTCCAGCTCCCAGAATTTCTAAATTAGGAGCAATTTACTCCTCATTATATTTTATGGCCTGTTTTAAGACTATACTGGTATTATACTGTGCAGAGAAGGGTTATAACTGTCAGCTGCAATAGTTTAGAATAAGTCATTAAGATCAGGATACCTTGTGTCCTCAGTAATTGTAGCAAGATTAACAAAACTAATTCGACACTTATCTGCAGCTGGGCGTCTTTGCTTCCGTCACCCGTGGAACTTGCCTAGAGTGCGCGCAGGGTAAACTCCAGCCAGCTCCAACCCAAAGAGGCAGGCGGGGTTCTAGTTACATTGCAAGGTCTCGGTTTGCATGTAAAACGGGGTAGATCACCTCAACAGGCAATGATTTGGAGGCAAAGAAAATCCATCCGAAATGGAGCCGGCCACCTCCCAGAATCGCTACAGCGCAGCTGGAGACCATTCGGCCCGTCGGGCTCTCCAAGTAAGCATCATGAGTTGGTGCCATTCTCCTGCCTTTTCCCCGCACCCCGGTCCATTATTTCTATTGAAATAATCATCTAACGCCCTCTTGCATGTCTCGATTGAACCTGTGTCCACCACACTCCCAGGCCGTGCATCCCAGACCCCAACCACTCGCTGTGTGATAAAGGTTTTTTTCTCACATCACATTTGCCTCTTTTGGAAATCACTTTGGAATCTGCGCCCTCTTGATCTCAGCCCTTTTACGAGCGGGAGCAGTTTCTCCCCATTTCCCGGGCCCAGGCCCTTATTGATTTTGAACATCTCTATCACAGTGGCTAGCACTGTTGCTTCACAGCACCAGGGACCCCAGGTTCGATTCCCGGCTTGGGTCACTGTCTGTGCGGAGTCTGCATGTTCTCCCCGTGTCTGCGTGGGTTTCCTCCGGGTGCTCCGGTTTCCTCCCTCAAGTCCCGAAAGACGTGCTTGTGAGGTGAATGGGACATTCTGAATTCTCCCTCCGTGTACCCGAACAGGCGCCGGAATGTGGCGACGAGGGGATTTTCACAGTAACTTCATTGCAGTGTTAATGTAAGCCTACTTGTGACACTAATAAAGATTATTATTATCAAATTGCCACTTAGCCTTCTTCTCTCTGTAGAGAACTGTCCCAACCTCTCCAGTCTATCCTCATAACTGAAGTTTCTCATCCCTGGGACCATTCTTACGAACCTCTTCTGGACTCGCTGAAGTGCCTCCAATGTGACTTTAAGTAGGTGTTGAGACCTCAGACCCTTGTCTGAGACCATTACTGCCCTATTAAACCAGGGATGGGGAGTACAAATTGACCCATCGTTGAAGTGAGATCCCATTGTACAAAGGTAAAGTCGCCCTAGTCCCAGATGACCATAGGCTGCTTTCCCCTTTGAGGGGGAGAGCTGACTGGTGGTGATTTAACCTGAGGGTCACCGCACCTCAGGCGAGGGACAAGATTGAGATGGCGGGGCCTTCATGAATAACCTCAGCCAGTACGGCTCAAACGTATACCTGTATGGAAAACGATGGAGGTGAGTGAGGAATTAGGGCCAACTAACTTGAGAAAATTGAGAATAAATCCTTATTGCAGCTACCAGAGTTGGGGAGGATCAAAATTCCAGGAGAGGTCCAACGTACCGGCCACTCTCGTCTCAATCAAGACAATGTGACCTTGGTGCCATCGTTATTCGATCCGAAGCCCAGAGATGGGACAATTCCCAGAGCACTGCTTCATCCATGTCTCCCATCAGAAAGGTCTCGAGTCTCCCTGCCTGAGCTCCATTTGAAACCGTGCGCTTGGAGGGGGCCATGATTCAGATGAGACGTTAAATGGAGACCCCCCACGCCTACCCCTCCTCTCTCCGGGTGTTACAATAGAGGCTAAAAATGCGATTCACAGAAAGGCAAGGAGATTCCGAATCAACATTCCTCCCCTCTTCCAGAACTCCAAAAAAAAGTCAGTCACTGATTATTCCTAACAGCGCTGCGGGTGTACCTGCACCGTATAGACTGCAACGGTTCAAGAAGGCGGCTCTCCACCACCTTCTCTGGGGGTAATTAGAGATGGGTAACGAATGCTGGCTTAACCTGCCATGAATACATTTTTTAAAAATCGATTCATCTCATTGCTCTTTGAAATGAAATGAAATGAAAATCGCTTATTGTCACAAGTAGGCTTCAAATGAAGTTACTGTGAAAATCCCCTAGTCGCCACATTCCGGCGCCTGTTCGGGGAGGCTGGTACGGGAATTGAACCGTGCTGCTGGCCTGCATTGGTCTGCTTTCAAAGCCAGCGATTTAGCCCTGTGCTGGATCCTGCTGTGCACAAGATAGTCACGGCCTAGGCTGCCATAAGGACAGGAGATCTCAAAGTGATCCGGGGGGTGGGGGGGGGGGGGGCACTGCAAGGTGATACATGACCAGAATAAGTGCGGGTGTCGTTCTTCTGGAACCTATGATCCCCTCACTGGTGGAGATGTCGACGCAGAGTCAGGATTTCCAGGAGGGGGTGTCAGCAACTTTCCAGAGCCTGTCTTAGCCCTTGGCACCGTGGTCAAAGGTCAACAATGGACATCGCGGTGGCCGCCTGCAGTATGCTACAAGGTTCACTGGACAGGCAAGAAGAGAATGAACATGCAATGGAAATCACTAAAAGAATGAAACACTGGCAAATGATAGACCACTGGCACAATATACCGGTCCAAACTATTATGGTACATGTTTTATTCAGTGCTCACAGGGAGTGTAACAGTGCCATTGAAGACACAGAAACAGTTCAAGGTAACAGCACAATGGGGCCCCCCAGCAATATAAACATGCTAGACTCCAAACCAGGTGGTGGTTGTCAGGGCTCCCCTACCTCACCATCCCGAAGGGCTTATGCCTCGTCCTGGCTCTACCATGGCAGGATAAATAAGAAATATATACTCCGGGGTCCCTACCAGGGTCAGGCACCCTTCCCACTCTCCCATCCTCTGCCATTTGAGCTGGGTAATGGTGGTCAAGCCCAATCCCAGATGGTGGAGGGCGTGCGGGGGCTGAGTGAGAAGGAGAAAAAGGTTTAATCCCATCCAGATTTTTTGTGGAGCGGCCCAATGATGCCCCCCCCCCCCCCCCCCGCCCCCCACGTCCAGAGCAAGAGGGAAGGGAAAGCAGCAGTTGTGGGAGGGTGGGGTGGGGAGAGGGGTGGGTGTCCCTGGTTTCTGATTAACGTCCAGCGATCCAACACTGGATGAGGGGAGGATTGGACCTTATTTAAGAGGCGCCTTTCCTCCCACGCTCTGGAGACCCACCAACCCCCTCTCCAGAGCAATAAAGCTGGCCACTTCATAGCGTACTGAATGAATGGCAAGTAGCTGGGCGAATAGCGGTGTGTAAGTCAACGCCTTCAATAGATGGTGGGGTTGGTTGGGGGGGGGGGAAAGAGTGTTACATTTTGGGAGCGTGGGACTGGGTGGTGGTCATGAGCATTGAGATACTTTGATACGTTATCAAACGTCCAGGGTTCCAGAGGGCTCTGTAACGGAAATGTGCAAAGTGTGCCCCCTCTCTTGTATTTCGTCGAGAATGTGCTTTGTGTGTGAAGTCGTTATGTCTCTCTCGTCCACAGGAGCTTCAAAATCGGAACCATTGGTTGGTCAAAGGGACCCTCCTGCACAACCTGCGGAGGAAATCTCGCAGAAACGAAAGATTACTTTGAATTTTCCTTTTGCCTCGTTTCCATTCAGGAGCTACATTCAGACGTTTTCAACGTTTTAATGAGTCTTGTTCTATTATTTCAATCCTGATTGTCCCCTTCACCGTCCCTTCGGCCTGCAACCTCCAGGGGGCGTGGTCAGCCCACCTCCGGGCCCTCTTAGAGGTTGCCTGGCTTGGCTGCCTACCCGTGGCAGTGTGGTTCCCTGCTTAAACCTGTGGCGAAGATTACCATCAAAACAATTAATGTCGCAAGCATCCCTTTTATATCTTTAATGAACCAGACACAAAATACATCGTAGGCTAAAAGAACAAGCTACTCTCACCATTAAAAAAAACATAAGAGAAAGGAACAGGAGTAGGCCATTTGGCCCCTCGAGCCTGTCCTGCCATTCAAGGTGACTGATATTTGGGCCTAACTCTGCTTTCACGCCCGCTCTCCGTGTTCCCTGATTCCCTGAGAGGAGGAAAATCTGCCTCAGTCTTCCACAATGGGGCAGGCCCAACCTCTCCAGCCTATCCTCCGAACCGACGTCTGTCTTTCCAATTCAGAAAGCTTTTGGGGGGGGGGGGTACCAGGAAACCATCCCCTGAAAGCAAGCTCCCCCTGGGGTGAAATGGCCTACTCCAGCCCCTGCGAAGGTGGTTCACTTTTGCCCAACAGCGTTTTATTTCTGTAAAAGGAAGGACTGTATAAGCAGTAAAATAAGGTGAGGTAAGGCTGTGACTCTGCGCTACCATTTTATTTGGTGAGTGCTGTACAAATTGTCTCTTCATTATCGGGTAAATGAAACCTTTTTCGCTGAGAAGGGTGTAATGGGGAAGGGTGTGCTGCACAGGTATTAACAGTCCTTGGCCCACTTTATTTGGCGGAGGACGATCCTCGCCAATGTTTTAAAAGCATTCGATTCCATCAAATCGGCAAGTCAGCACCAAAAACATTGCTGCAACTGGGGTATTATTTCTCACTTTTCCCTGTTCTGTTCTTATTTCTTATTGATCGCAACTGTTACTGCTGAAGAATGGTACCTGCGTCTGTTATCTAGGGGAGGGTTGCTACTTATAACCGTTATAAGTGCATCGAAAGAAAAAACATAATTACAACACAAATAATCACATGAGGGAGAAAGGGCTCGAAGGCAACGCTTATCAGAAGAACCGAAAAAGGGGGTTGGGGGGAGGTTTGTAGGGGGTGCATAGACGCCAGTGTGGACAGGTTGGATTGGGTGGCCTAATTCTGCACCTATGTACTTGTGTCAGTGTGACCAGGGTGATTGCCTGCTGCCACTGATAACATCAAGCACTGCCACATTGGCAGAGCACATCGAGAAGTACACCACATATCCCTCTCGGCTCCCCCCAGTGGCGCATTATGCCCAGTCCCTCTCCTATCGTGCCAACGTGAGCTTTTCCATCTTCCTGCCATCGGATCACTATGATCGGTGGCTGGCACTACCGCGCTTTGTACCAAACTAAGGGTAGACCTCAGCGGTGGACTGGGCCCAGGTGGAGCCTGCCCAACCCCATTCCACATTGGAACCCAGAGTGACGAAAGGACCACTCCCCTCCTCACTGAGACATTCATCCTCTGGACTCGAGTCACGATCCTCGGAAGGGCAAACAAGGAATGTCTAACCCAATGTACCACCCAGCTCCGTGCCACCCCGGCTTATTAACTTCAGTCTGGTCCTGTCCACGAGATAGCACACTCTGCCTGAAATTTTAAGCAACTCACTTGGAACGGAGGTTTTTTTAATAAATTAAACGGAAATGGTATTGAGTGGATGAGTACAGCCAAATGGTATTGAGTGGATGAGTACTGCCAATGGTGTAATACATCGGGGGTGTTGGATTGGAAAAGGGGGGGGGGGGCGGGTAGGGTAATTAGGCTCGGCTTCAGGGAGAGGAAATTCTGCCCCCTTCACGCCTTGGTACTGAGGTTACATCCTCCTGCCCCAACCCCATCAAAAATGAAGTGGGAACGCCACAGTGTAGAGAGAAGCTTTATATTGTCAGTTGTTCAAGTGGATGGACATGAAAGAATACAGCGCTAGTTATCCTGATTTCTTCCAGAAAAACGTTTTTGTCCCTTTTTTTTAATAGATATATATATATATATTTAAAGCAATTCTGTAAATCCAGGTACAACAAATCTTAATACTCAGTACAGAAAAAGAAAAATGGAAAGGATTCAGCTCCCTTGTCAAATGGAGCCACACCATGAACACTGCCCTTCAGCTCTGTGCAACCACCATCCAAATATAGGGGTAGACAAAGCAGAAGGCAACACGTTAATCCATAAGAGCACAGACTCCTGCATCTATCCTATCTGGATCCGTGGCTTGTGTGTAAAGCAGTCTCCAGTTCCCTCAAGATTGAAATGAAAAACACCTTAGCAAAAGCTGTACGAGGGTAGCAGTATAATCTGTAAACATATATTTCCAGAAATTAATGTACGTCAATTATAGAAGGGCTGCCTGGCGTCCAAATGATAGGTAGACACGTTAACAAAAAAAAAATTATTCCATTACGAATCTTTTCGCACAATTATCTGGCCTCCCGTTTTTGGTACTTGGGTGAATCAAGCTCTGGGTTTTAGACCGCGTTCATCCTTTGCGATTATGCAATGCACATTATTCGGCTGGGACCCGGTCAAACAACGAAAACCTCATTAAAAGGCGGGTGAGACCAACTCTGTTTTAGGGTTTGAGGAATATGCCTGCATTCGGCACAGAAAACGTCTGGAACCACCATTGCTTTGGTAACCGTCACTGATTCATCCTCACCGGACGGAGGAATTCCTCTGGGAAACAATGGTGTGATCAAGAGTTTTAGGGTTGTTCCCAAAGGGCGGGGGAGGGGGGCACAAGTCAGCAGCAGGTTATGTCAAATTGACTCCAGGGATCTTCTTTTGTTAAAATATTATTTCCGAGTGCTCTCTCTGATGTATCTCCTGCTGCCTGTAGGTAGTGCGGGAACCCTTAGCCATGTCGTCCTGTGTTGCCGATTCATTTCCATTGGCCGTGTTATTCCAACGATTTCCAATTATATTCCAATGGTCCAAAACGGAATGCCATCCAACAAATCCATGGTCTGCCTAAGCACATCGTAACAGTTTTAATCGCTTTGTAATTTTAAAAATTGATCTTTTTTTTTGTTGTTTTTTTTTTTGAAATTTTTTTTTTTTGGTCCCTACTGGATTGACGGCAGTGTTAGAATGTTTTTGCCCTTTTCATTACTGGGGGGGGGGTGGGGGCGGGGGTAGCAGGCTCAACGGATGACGAGGACCAGGGCGGCCAGGAGGGTGAGCCATCCGGCCCCAGCGCCACGGCTGCCTCCCCCTCCGGCGGGCTGTTGGATTCCGGGTGGGGGCTCCAAATGTGTGCGGCGGGTGCACTTAACCTTTGGCCGGCGCCTGGGCGGGAACGGGCGGATGGTCTGCGGTTTCTGCCCAGCGTCGGGCAGGTAGTCGCTGCCCCACATCCCATCAGGCGCCCCATCCTGTGATTTCTTTGGGGTGGCCTCCCCCAGGTAGGTTTTGGCCGCGCCGTCTCGCTGCCTTGTGCCATTCTTGCCGGGCAGTGCGTGTCCCGATCCTGGCACCAGGCCCCGCGAAGAGTGCCCGGACTCCAGTCCGTTCTTGTTCCCGTGATGGGGGTGCTGCCTCGTTCGAATCTGGTTGAATGACTCTGACCCTGTGCAGTTCTTGAAGAGGTGGGAAGAGAGGTCCTTCAGGTCGATCCCTTGTAGATCCCGGGGGGATTCACAGATCACACTACTGCTTGACCCTCTGAACCTTTGGAGCCATTCCCACAAGGATCGAGCTTTACAGGTACATTCCCAAGGATTTCCATTCAGCCTGAGGTACTGCAGTGATCCAAGCTCTGCCAGACATTCCCCAGGAAGCGAGCTCAGGCTGTTATTGAACAAATATAAAGTGGCCAGCCTCCGAAGGTCATGGAAAGCCCTCTTGTTAACCCAATGAAGCCGATTCTGGTGCAGCAAGAGGCGATCAAGGCTGACCAGTCCTCTGAAGGTGTTTTGGGATAAACTCAATAACTTATTCCCATGCAAGAAGAGCTGGGTAAGGTTGACCAGCTCCAGAAACAGGTCATCCTGAAGGTACTCTATGTGGTTCTCCTGTAGGTACAGATACTGCAAGTTGTGAAGACCTTCAAAGATTCCATTGGGCAGAAAGGTCAACCCACAGCGATAGAGGTGCAAAGCATGAAGTTTCTCCAAACCATTAAAGGTCTCTGAATCCAGATACTTCAGATGGCGATTGTCCCCAAGGTCAAGCTCCTCGAGGAGGCCAAATCCACGGAAGGCCTCTGAGTCAATGAAAGTGATATTGTTGGAGTACAACCAAAGGGTGACAGTGGATGGGCTGAACGTGTTCCTCAGCAGAAGAGTTATCCGGTTATTCTGGAGGAATATTCTCTCGCTGTTGGCAGGAATTCCTTCCGGGATGGAGGTGAATCCATGCGACTGGCATGTGACAGTCATTGGCGAAGGGTAACAAACACAGTGTCTGGGGCAAGAGACTGAAATGTGAAACTCCAATCCAAGCAGCATCAAGAACAATTCGAGGTTGCAACCTGCAATAAGAGGAAACACATGTTGAGTCACAATACTACTTATACACGGTCCTGGATTTGCCTTTAAGTAGTCAAGCAAAAACACTTGAAAATAAGTTATATTATTCCAGTACAGTAACATCATTAACCAAACTAGCAATCCATTTTGTTTCATTTCCGTTTTCTTCGCCTCGCTTTTGCCTTTGGCCAGCGGCACACCTGCTCTAGGTACATCTTTTGTTCCTTTTCTTGCCCTCGTCGAGTCAGGTGGATGAGCCGGGCTCAATTTGGAAGCTTCGGGGGGGGGGGGGGGGGGCGTGCGCAAGGGACAAATAAGCGAAGCAAAGGGAGTGTATGGGGAGAGGCTGGCAGCTAACATAAAAAGGAGCCCGTAAGATAAGTCAGCATATAAATATTAAACATGTGGGTAAAAGGAGGAATGGGGCTGATAATGGGCCGAAAAGAGGACGGTCTAAAAAAGCATGTCTGAGATTTAAATGATTATTTTGTATCTGCTTTTACCAAGGTTGAAAATTCTGTTGGTAGTTGAGACACTTGGACTTGGAAGCTTCCCGCATCTAATGTGTGTGCGTGGGTGTCCTCTGGGTGCTCCGGTTTCCTCCCACAGTCCAAAGATGTGCAGGTTAGGTGGATTGGCCATGATAAATTGCCCTTAGTGTCCAAAATTGCCCTTAGTGTTGGGTGGAGGTGTTGACCTTGGGTAGGATGCTCTTTCCAGACTCAATAGGCCGAATTGCCTCCTTCTGCACTGTAAATTCTATGATAATCTATGATTAATCTGGGACAAAGGTCCGGCACAACATCGTGGGCCGAAGGGCCTGTTCTGTGCTGTATTTTTCTATGTTCTATGTTCTATGAGGCAGACAAATTTTATGCTTATCTCTGTTTCCATGGTTACGGAACAGGTAACCAGCCTATCTTCAGAAGCTCCAGCCTGAAAGGGGGAGGGTGAGCGCTCCGCACCAAACATGGTTGACCAGGAGACTCTCCCGCTCTCAGCATCTGCCATTGGAAGGATTTTGATGCGCAATCAATTACTCTCAAGACAAGGTGAGGCATAACTAATAGGCTTTAATCTGCTAGAACTCTTCTCCAGCAGCTTCGATACAGAAAGTGAAGGCTGCTGGGTCGGCATCGGTTCTTATACTCCGCCTCTCAGGGCGGAGCTATGTACATCAGCCAATGGTAGACTCCTGGGTCTAACCAATGGTCATCCACCTCTCAGGTACCGCAATACCTGGTATTACCACAGATTTTCAAGTTGATAATCGACCTGTTTGGCCATTTTATGAACAGGCCTTCTACAGCCTATCAGGTCCTGGACTAGGACTCAAACCCGGAGGCCTCTGGCTCAGAGGCACCTCTGTCCATTGAGGCATTGGATTGGCTAAAAATAGATGAAGAGGAGATATTAGACAGGATGGCTGTATTTAAAGTTAACAAGTCACCAGGACCGACTGAGATGCATCTAAGGATATTGAGGGAAGTGAGGGTGGGAATCGAGGAGGCACTGGCCATAGTTTTCCTCCATAGATACAGAGGTGATGCCAGGGGGCCTGAGAATGGCAAATGTTGTTCAGTTGTTCAAAGAATCGCCTAAGTATAAGCCCAACACTACAGGCCGGACATTTCAATCTCGATACTGATGGAAATAACAATCCAACACAGATTAACAGTCACTTCGGCAAACGCGGATTTAGTAATGAAAGTCAGTATGGATTTGTTAAGGGCAAATTAATTTGCTTGAGTTTTTTTGATGAGGTAACAAAGAGGGCTGTTGAGGGTAATGCAATTGCTGTGATGGCCGTGGACCTCTGAAAGGCATGTGATACAGTGTCACGCGACAGACCTGCCAGCAAAGTTAGGATTCATGGAATAAAAGGAACAATAGCGGCATAGATGTGAAACTGGCTGAGTGACAGGAAACGCAAGAGAGTCGTTTTTTGGGCTGGAGGGAGGTGTACGGTGGAGTTTCACAGTGTCCGAAATCAACGCTTTCCTTGATGCACATGGCCCAGACTCGGGTGCGCAGGGGCACAGTTTCAAAATTTGCAGCTGACACAAAAACACATGGATGTATTGTGAACTGTGAGGAGGGTAGCGTTAAACATGGGAGGGACACGGACATGCTGGGGCAATGGACGGACAATTGCCAGATGAAAGTCAATGCCGCGAAGTGGCAAGTGATTCATTTTGCGAGGAAGAGCATTTTAAAAATAATCTTTATTGTCACAAGTAGGCTTACATTAACGCTGCAATGAAGTTACTGTGAAAATCCCCTAGTCGCCACACTCCGCCGCCTGTTCGGGTACACGGAGGGAGATTTCAGAATGTCCAATTCACCTAACAAGCACATCTTTCGGGACTTGTGGGAGGAAACCGGAGCACCTGGAGGAAACCCATGCAGACATGGGGAGAACGTGCAGACTCCGCACAGACAGTCCCCCGGGGCCGGAATCGAACCCGGGTCCGTGGCGCTGTGAGGCAGCAGTGCTAACCACTGTGCCACCGTGCTGCCCTTCTTCGGCCCAGCCTCGTCTTGCACGAACTCTGTCCATTTCTCAACTCTTTTTTTCAAATTTAGAGTACCCAATTCATTTTTTCCAATGAAGGGGCAATTTAGCGCGGCCCATCCACCTAGCCCGCACATCTTTGGGTTGTGGGGGCGAAACCCACGCAGACACGGGGAGAATGTGCAAACTCCACACGGACACTGACCCAGAGCCGGGATCGAACTTGGGACCTCGGCGCTGTGAGGCTGCAGTGCTAACCACTGTGCCACCCTGCTGCCCCTCTGAAATCAACTCTTGTTGATCAGGAGCTAGCAGGCTTTATCCTCTTCTCACTTCTCAAGGTCAGCTACACATTGATAGAGAGGCGAATCAATGGAATATAATCTGGATTACGTAGCAGCAGGGTTACATTGAAACGGCGACAGATGTATCTATTATTATTTCCCTTGTCACTGTTTCATGTTAGTTTTCTTTTTTTGATCTGGAATGGGTCCCTCTCGAAGCAGTGGCAGCGGTCAGCTATTTGCACCGTTTTCGTATATCTTGTCCTTTCAAGCTGTCCCGATAAGCTGTACCCTAGTGACTTCAGACAGCGCACCAGTGCCAGCTGTGTCTCAGTCAGAAGTAATTTTGCTTCTGATTCAGCAGGTCGCGGGTTCAACGACCATTCCAGAGTTTTGGACACAGAAGCCAGGCTTGCTGCTGCAGCGCAGGCCAATATTTATACTTCAGTCAACATGACTGAAAATCAGCTCGACTGGCCAGTGTTGCATTACGGTGTGAGGGAGCTGAGTGTGTGGAAATCGGTTCCTGTGTTTCCTAACTCACAACAGGAACAGGCCGCCCAGGCTTGGCATGAGGTTGTGAAAGGCGCTATGTGAATGCACGTCTTTCTTTCCTTAACTGAGGGAGTGCTGCACTGCCGGAGGTGCCGTCCTTCAGATGTGACGTTGAACCAAGACGCTGGCCTGGATTCTCCGTTCTGGAGACTAAGCGATTCCGCCTGCGGGGAATCGCAACTGGTCTTCGCTGCTGCGAGGAGAAGTCCTCATGCAAATTGATGCATGGGGGAGAGCTCGCCAGATTTCATCAGAATCCCGGTATCGGGCCGCCATTTTGAGTGGGCTGCCCGATACTGAGGTCCGATGGGGAGGGGGGGGAGCCCACAATGTAAATTCCCCCCCCCCATTGACAATTAGGGCATCCTCACCCCCACCACAGCAGGCATGCATAAGGGTGATTCGACCCCCCAAGTCCCCCCCATCAGACCCCCCATCAGAGACCCCCGAGCTAAATGCTTTCTGCTGTGAAAAAGAGGAAGTGAAAGCACTTAGCTGCTTTTGTTGTGGTGAGGAACTGCCAACCATAGCAGGAGTGTTTATAAACATTGTGGTTAGCATTAAATCAGGGTACTTGAGATGCATTCAAGCGTGAAGGGAAAGCTAGACCAACAATCCTCCAGGCACCTGTCTCTGGAGTAATAAAACTGCCAATCACTGGCCAATACAGCTCTGTGAAATTGAATGGAAGATTTTCATTTCAAAAAGCTAAGGGATTTGAAGCTCGTGTACTTGGCTATGGGGGAAGCCTCTGACACTTGTAACAGTTGCCGCTTCAAACACTTTTGTCTGAGGCGACAGATGTTAGGGAAGGGTAAGTGAAAATGCAGTGACTTTTCACTCCACTGTCTGGGTTGCTCTTCAGCTTTCATGTGGAGATGCCTGTGTTGGACTGGGGTGGGCACATTTTGAGTGGGCAGCCCGATACTGAGGGGGGGGGGCCTCCACCCCACAATGTGACTCATCTGATGAAGGAGCTACGCTCCGAAAGCTAGTGATTCCAAATAAACCTGTTGGGACTTTAACCTGTTGTTGTGAGACTTCTTACTTCGGCTTTCAGGCAGGGGTGACTGATGGGAGATCTCTGGGACATCACAGATGGAGATTCTGGTGGGGTCTCTGTTGGGGGTCTCTGTCGGGGGGGGTCTCTGATGGGGGTCTGATGGGCGTCTCTGATGGGGAGGGGGGGACTGTTTGGGATCTCTGATGGGGGTCTGTGGGAGAGGTGGTCGGGTCACCCTCATGCATGCGTGCTATGGAGGGGTGACCCATTATTCCCGTGGTTGGGGGGGGGGGGGGTCGGATAGGATGCCCCTACTTGTCAGTGAGGGGAGGGGACCTTCTGATGGACTTTGGGAGACACCTCAGTTATGCACTGACCCCCTTGACTCACCGCGAGATCCAGAGGACCTCCTGCGGTGGGGGGGGGGGGGCATGGGTTTCCAGCCCACCAATCCAATGGAAATGGAGACAAATCATCGATTTGCGTCCTCCTGGTGGCACGGCTGAGGCTGTTGGTGGGGGGGGGGGGGGCATCCCAATGGGTTTGACATCTGTTTTTCCCATTCCCTACCTGATCGGGAATCCCGACACCGGCGCCCTACATCCCCCCACCCCCCCCCCCCCCCACCCTGTCTTCCCTCCCCAGGTGGATGTAGGAGATCCCGTGGAGTTATTCAGAAGAGCAGCTGGCTGATGTTTATTCCCCAGCCCGCATCACTGCAACAAGATGACCCTGGCCATTATCTGTGGGATCTTGCTGTGCGTAAATTAGCGGCCGTGTTTCTTACAATAGAACAGTGGCTGCCCTTTAAACCTTCTTCTTTTCCTGTGAAGTGTCGCCCCGAGGTTGCAAAAGGTGCTACTGCAATGCAAGTTTGCCTTCTCTCATTCAAACATGAAGGAGCTGTCAATGTTAAGGCCAATCCTGCCTCTGGCCTGTACTGATTGGACTGAGGTCATGGGCAGTAACTCTGATCTGTCGTTTCCCATGCTCGGCCCATTGGAACCAAGGCAGTTCATTACCCTGCCCTGACATCTGGCAAATCCAGCACAAAGGGAGGGTCAATGCGGGGATAATAATAATCGCTTATTGTCACAAGTAGGCTTCAATGAAGTTACTGTGGAGTGGCATGTAGACCAGACCAGGTAAGGACGGCAGACTTCTCTCCCTAAAGGACAGTAGTGAACCAGATGGGTCTTCACAACAATCATGATTGTTGTCGCGATCACCATTACTGAGACCAGCTTTTCAATTCCGTAGAACCGTAGAATTCCGACAGTGCAGAAGAAGGCCATTCGGCCCATCGGGACTGCACCGACCCTCCGAAAGAGCACCCTGCCCAGGCCCACACCCCCACCCCACCACCTAAACTGTACATCCTTGAACACTTAGGGGCAATTTAGCATGGCCAACACACCTAACCTGCACATCTTGGGCTGTGGGAGGAAACCGGAGCAGCCGGAGGAAACCCACGCAGGCACGGGGAGGATGTGCAAACTCCCCACAGACAGTCACCCGAGGCCGGAATCGAACCCTGTCCCTATGAGGCAGCAGTGCTAACCACTGTGTCACCGTGCCGCCCCAGACTCCCGATGTCATCAATTGAATTCAAGTTTAACCAATGGCCATGGTGGGATTCGAGCCCATGTTCCCAGAACGTGCGCCTCTGGATTCCAGTGACATTTACCAAGACCACAACAACATTTCCCCTGTGTGATATGTTTAGCCACAGAATCAATGTAAAATATTCCCTCATTTTTCCACTGAGGACTGAGGACTGCTGGGGTGATCTCAACGAGACTTCTTTTGTGCCACACGTGTCTGACTTGTGTGCTCTGAGTCGTGAGTTGGACTCTTCATCTACGGCGCCCGGAAAACCAGCCACTCTGCCTGCAAGGTCTGGTGTAATCTTTTAAAAGCTTGTTTCAGATGAGTACAGCACACAGCGTCAGTGTTGTTGCCGGGGACTGCGAGCATAGAGAGCTGGATGAGCTAGAATTGAAGCCTGAATTTTCTCAAATTGCTTGTCTCGAGGGAAATGCTTAAAAATATATGGCATTGGCATAGCAACGGGCTGGAAGGGCCGGGTCACTCCCATGCATTGGTGCTGTGATGTTGATACAAGCAAGGCAACCTGAAGGGAGAGAGAGGAAGAGGGTGGCGAATGGGTCAGGTTAGACAGGAGGGAGAGAAAGGCTCAGTCTAACACAGGGAAGGGCACCCTCGGCCTCCTTCACCTCACTGGGCCGCAAAATTGAAATTGGGCCTGTTCTCTAACCATGATCCTTCACTAAGACTGAATACAGGCAGCACGGCGCCGAGGTCCCAGGCTCGATCCCGGTTCTGGGTCACTGTCCGTGTGGAGTTTGCACATTCTCCCCGTGTTTGCGTGGGTTTCGCTCCCACAACCCAAAGATGTGCGGCCTTCACAGGGCTGCTCTCCGACCTGGATGCGGGACGCCTTGTGGAGGTGGGGTGAGGATGGAGAGGAGAATGTAGTGAGGGAGGTGAAGCAGGGAGAAGGGGGGTTTTCCCTAAAAAAAATAAAAATGGTAAAGGAAAATGGAATACTGTAGCTGCAATGGAGGAAGGAATAACATGAGACAATGGAGTGGCAAAGCGGTTTTGGGCCCCGTATCTAATTTCATAGAATTTACAGTGCCGAAGGGGGCCACTCGGCCCATCGAGTCTGCACCGGCCCTTGGAAAGAGCACCCTACCAAAGCCCATACCTTCACCCTATTCCCGTAACCCCACCTCGCCTTTTTTGGACACTAAAGGCAATTTATCATGGCCAATCCACCTAACCTGCACATCTTTGGACTGTGGGAGGAAACCGGAGCACCCGGAGGAAACCCACGCAGACACGGGGAGAACGTACAGACTCCGCACAGACAGTGACCCAAGCCAGGAATCGAACCTGGGACCCCAGAGCTGTGAAGCAAAAGTGCAAACCACCTTTAAACACTATGGGCTGGATTCTCCGATTTTATGCTGGAATGGGGATGGCGCTGTTTTTCCGATGCTCCGCCCCCTCAAAATCCCGAGTACGCCGCAGGCTGTTGGGACGGCTTCAGGACGTCACCTGAGGCCCTCCCACGATGCTCCGCCCCCAATGGGCCGAGTCCCCGACGGCGTGGGGCGCGTGTCCTCACAACGTTAGGGGACATCGCGTGGCGGCTGCAGACTGTGTCCAGCGCCACCACAGTCGGGGGGAGGGGGGGGGGTTGTTCCGCTGGCAGGGGGGAGGGGTTTGTCGAGGGATGGGCGGACTGGTGGCGGGTGGTCCGGGGGTGGCAGTTTTTGGCAGGCTGGATCCGTGAGCGGCCTGTGCCATGTTGCAAGGCCTGGCCAATGTAGGATACCGTGGGCTTTACGCGACACGGCTGCTAGTCCCCTCACCGGGTGGAGGATCAGTGTGGGGATGGCGCTGACCTTTAGGCCGTAAGACCAGACAGATCCAGCAGACATAGCCGCAGAATCGGAGAATCCAGCCCTATATGTTTCACCACACTACTAGCCAAGCGTCCAAAAGTCTCCATCTTGGGCCCAGTGCCGATTTCTTTGACTGACAGATATTTTGCTATGTGAACGGCACCATGTAAATGCAAGTTGTTGTTGTGAAGACCCAGGATGGTCGGGATCGGGGTGAGTGAGGAGACAAAGGAAGGTTTTTGTTAGGGGCCTGCTGTAGGGACAGCCAAAATCGACTGCTGACTGTCACCGTGTTGTCAGCAAGCTGCTTTTTCCCATACCTGGTGAAACAATCAGTATTGGTTTGAATTATTAAAGAAACATCCCTGCAGGGCAGCATGTGGAGCAGTGGCTAGCACTGGGACTGCGGCGCTGGGGACCCGGGTTCGAATCCCGGCCCTGGATCACTCTCCGTGTGGAGTTTGCACATTCTCCCCGTGTCTGCGTGGGTTTCGCCCCCACAACCCAAAGATGTGCAGGGTAGGTGGATTGGCCACGCTAAATTGCCCCTTAATTGGAAAGAAAATAATTGGCTACTCTAAATTTATTTTTTAAAGAAAGAAACATCCCTGCCATTTATTTTCCCCCTCTTACATATTTTAAACCTGAAATCCCGCAAATAATACAAATTGTTTTTAAAAAACGGATGAAGCATCTTTAACAGACGTTTCTACTCATTTGTACGACATAAAACGAGAATTCTGAAACCCTAAGGTAAAATTAGATAGCTCTCGGAATACAAAACAGGTCAGTCAGCATTTGAAAAGAAAAATGACATGTTATGACTCTCCAGCCTGTACCCTTGATCGAGCAGACACACTCAAGATGCTGTGACCCGTTTTTTTCCTCTGTGCAGATGTTAAATGACCTGCTGGATATTTCCACGCTTGTATTTATACTCCTGATAATTCAAAGTCCTTTGCTGATCCTTCTTTTAAAAAAAATTATTCTACGGCACGCAACGTAAATCATGCAGCGAATGTAGCAACCAGCCCCAATTAAAAAAAATATCAATCGGCAGATGACGTGAATGAAGCGACTTTGAATGAAGTGGCGGCACACCGACGGGGGGGGGGACGGAATAGAGATTGCATTTCCGTAGCGCCTTTAATGATCTTGGTGCGGCACGGTAGCACGGTGGTTAGCACATTTGCCTCACAGCTCTAGGGACACGGGTTTGATTCCCGCTTGGGTCGCTGTCTGCACGGAGTCTGCACATTCTCCCCGTGTCTGCGTGGGTTCTCCTATTTCCCCCTACAAGTCCCGAAAGACGTGCTTGTTAGGTGAATTGGACATTCTGAATTCTCCCTCTGTGTAGCCGAACGGGGGCCGGAATGTGGCGATTAGGGAATTTTCACAGTAACTTCATTGCAGCGTTAATGTAAGCCCACTTGTGTCAATAATAAAGATTATTATTATACAAACAAGAGGCTGCAGTCCTATAAGCCAAGGATGGATTCACCACCCAGTCAAATGCTTCGAGATTTAGAAATGATTAAATGCTGCACACACACATGACCAATACCCAAGGTTAAAGGACGGCCTGCCACTGAAGATACTGCTCAACCTTTCCGGTACATTCCATCTTTATCTCCCAGCCCATGGCTATGATGTTACACCATTTATACAGTTTGCAGCTGTACCAATCCCAGAGACATTGGCATTCCGTAAACCCTTTTACACGGTCTCAATATCTGTTTCTCAAGTCTTTTTGATCTGAAGTTCTACAGAAAAAGCATTGGTGTGTAAGGTCAGCCAGCGTGTGACAAAACAAGGTCACGCCACAATATTGAGTCCTCAGCTTCGAGTGATGAAGCAAATCTAAATGTAAACATACAGCAGCCTGGCCCTCTTGAACAGATATTGTACTGTCAGTTGATTTTTTTTCAGCCTTCCGTTCTATGATTTATCTGCACAATATAAAATGGAGGCTATTTGAAGACATTCCTCGGTGTAAAAACGGCTGCCTTTCCCTTTCCCCAATCCTTTGTTTTGTTAAATTTTTTAGAGTACCCAATTATTTGTTCCCAATTAAGGGGCAATTTAGCGTGGCCAATCCACCCACCCTGCACATCTTTGGGTTGTGGGGGTGAAACCCACGCAGACACGGGGAGAATGTGCAAACTCCACACGGACAGTGACCCAGGGCCGGGATGGAACCTGGGACCTCGGCGCCGTGAGGCAGCAGTGCTAACCACTGCGCCGCCATGCGCCTTTTCCCAATCCTAAGAGCAGACGAACGCAACAGCCATTTTCCACGCAACACATATTGCACAATTAGCAATTGGGTTTTCATTCTTTAATTCTTCCGGTCGTGAAAGTCCACGCATGCTCCGGTGTCGTCAACATTTAGTCTCCCAAACGGAGAATCCAGCCTCCCTGGCTTTGGACTCACGCCAAAAATGCGAACATCTTCCCTACTCCTCGTCAACTAAAGAATTAGCGACGTCGTGTTGCTCCCTGCGCTTCATTCAATAGTGCCACGAAAGCTTTTGACCGCCTCCTGAACAGGCAAACAGGGCCTCAATCCAGTGTTCCGCCTGAGAGCTGGCACCTCCGACTCTGCAGCACTCCCTCAACACCCCAATACTTGCAAGCATCAGCCCAGATTCGGAGCTCAGGTCTGGGGTGGGGCTTGAACCCATGTCCTCCTGGCTGTACCCACTGATAGGTTGAAACAGGTTCTTTCTAAACCATCTATCATTTTATGGGCTCCACAAATGTAGAAACTTTTATTTAGTCCACTCCTCAGCTCCTGGTCAAAACCGGCGTCCACCATGGGACAATTCGATATTCCAACCACTCTCTGGCTGGAGGATTCTCCTTCGTTCCCTATACAGTTTGTCAGTGACTATCTGACGTTGATAGACCCAGGACTGGATTCTCCGATGCCGAAATCAGGGCCGGCGCCGGGCTTGACGCCGGTCCGCCATGCTCCGCCCCTTCCAAAATGGCGTCATCGTGACGCCTGCCGCGTGCCACTTCAACGCCGTTGCTGCATCATCGGCCAGTCCACCCGCGGTGCTCCGCCCCCGATGGGCCGAGTTCCCAACGCCACGGGCCACGCCGGTGGTCCCGAGCGTGCGGGAACCCGGCGTGCCAGCTTCGGACAGTGTCCAGCGCAGCCACATTGGGCCGGGGGGGGGATTCATCCCGGTGGCTGCGGGGGGGGGGGGGGGGGGGGGGGAGGGGGCGGGCCCTGCTAGGGCTGGGGCGACTGGTAGGGGTTGGCCAGGGGGTGGGCTGTGGGGTCGCGGTTGGCGGGCTGGGTCCGTGCACGGCCGACGCCATGTTTTACGGAGTGACCAGTGCAGGTCAGCAGCTGTGCGCATTCGCGCCCCGGGACCCGGCCTTTCTCCGGCCATTTTCGGTGCAATCCGCTGGGGTTTCACTCGGTGCTGGTGCTGGCTCCACACCGGGTCTAGAGCTGATTGTCCGGTCGTGAAAGTCCACGCATGCTCGGGTGGCATCAACATTTAGTCTCCCAAACGGAGAATCCAGCCCCCTGGCTTTGGACTCACACCAAAAGTGCGAACATCTTCTCTACTCCTCGTCAACCTTCGCACAACATTGAACACCTTTATGGACGTCACCCTTCAGTGATCCCCTCAAGCGGCCATAACCTGGGGAAACGAGCCTCAGTCGGCCCAGCCTTCCCAAACGGCTCTGACTCCCAGTTCTACAGGAAAGCACATTTGACTGAGGGGATTGGCGAAAAGGATTTCACCCACTTCGTCACCGCCCTGCTGTGCAACTGAAAGGGAGAGAAAAAAATAGGGAAAAGTCTAGTTTTCAACGCGAGCAAGGCTATTGGATCAAGAGTCAATGGCTGTGTTATATGAGGACTGGATGCTGCGAGAGGGGGCCGGTCACACTGACCTTTGGCGGGGATATTATGGCGTCAACAGGTCCAGCTTGCCAGCTGGAGAACCAGCGGGAATCCCCATTGTCTCACCAGGAAGCCCCGTCAGTGCCTGTCAAGCACTTGGGTGACCACCACGGGTCTTCCCTGGGATCAGGTCCCTAGAGGAGGAAATGCCAATCAGAGGCCCTCATGAGGGAGGTGGCGGCTGCTGCCACCAGAGGTCCAGGGTCAAGGTGCAGCCCAGAGCGGGAGGAGCTTCACGGGGTCGGGGGTTGAGGGGCAGGGAGGTTGGCAGGAAAGGCAGGAGTTGGCTCTCCGCAGGGCCCGCTGCCAATGCCAGGTCCCTCGATAAGGCACTGAGGGCCTTTGAATGAAGGATCCAAGGACCGTCCCCTGGGAAACCACAAGCAGCCTGCATAGGTTTACTTGTCGAGCTCTCCAACTAACGACAGACCCACCTGCCATGGGGTTAATATTATCAGTCACAGGATGATGCCCTTAAGTGGCCCATTTAAGGGGCTCAATTGGCAGTGGGGTAGAGGGCCAACCATGGGTCTTAACTGTAGCAGAGGAGGGAAGGTGGCTGGGTGCTTGCACACCACCCTCCTGCCAGATTAATTACCCTCCCTGTCCCCAAACACATCCCGAGGACACAACATTCCCTCCCGAATCGTGTCCCTGTTGATGAGGTGAAAATCATTGCTTGTCTTCTGCATTTAATAGTCCCAATCCTGTTCTTCTGTCGGGGTAACCAGAAAAACTAAATCAGGGATAAATTAAAAAACAGATACCGCATCAAAATGAACAGGATGTCAAAGGAAGCTTAAAACATCACAACAAAATGTGATTAAAGGGGGTTGATAAAACATGCTCGTTGGGCAAGCCAGCAGACATCACGTGCTGCCTTTCCAGGGACACCTGGCAATGATCATAGCAACAGAAGAGGGGGCGGTGACCCCCTCGACCACCCACTACCTGGACCTATTAATGGCCAGCTTGGCCAGGCCCGGGAGCAGCCCCCACGAGGAGGTCCTCCTCTATACCTGTGCCCCTTCCTCACCGGGTCCCCAGGAGCATGGGTCTGAATCCATTCCAGTTTTGTTTTTGTTTTTTTTAATATAAATTTAGGGTACCCAATTCATTTTTTCCAATTGAGGGGCAATTTGGCGTGGCTAATCCACCTAGCCTGCACATCTTTGGGTTGTGGGGGCGAAACCCACGCAGACAGGGGGAGAATGTGCAAACTCCACACGGGGAGAATGATAGTTTTTAATGATAATTTCCCAAAAGTGTATTTGTGAACCAGGTGGCTGGTTTAGGGGCTGGTTTAGCTCAGGGCTAAATCGCTGGCTTTGAAAGCAGCGCGGGTCCAATTCCCGTACCAGCCTCCCCGAACAGGCGCCGGAATGTGGCGACTAGGGGCTTTTCACAGTAACTTCATTTGAAGCCTACTTGTGACAATAAGCGATTTTCATTTTCATTTCATTTCAGGTGGGTGTTTCTTTATTTTTAAAAATAATCCACCTAACCCTGCCCATCTTCGGGTCGTGGGGGCGAAACCCACGCAGACACGGGGAGAACGTGCAAACTCCCACACGGACAGCGACCCAGAGTCCGGGATCGAACCTGGAACCTCGGCGCCGTGAGGCTGCAGTGCTAACCCACTGCGCCACCGTGGGTTTTTATGACCACCAGGCCGAGATTGGATTTGATCTCCAGCCTGGGCTGTTGGGCCACTAGTCTAGTGACATCACCGCTATGTCACCGTCCCCTCCCCAATCTAGATCTCAGCGGGCATGTGTCAACACCACAAAAACAGGCTTCACTGTAGAGCTAAACGCTCATGAAAGGCGCAGGATGGCTGGTGTGTCATCCTTGCTCTGTAGGAGGCATGGTGAGGCTGTTGCTCTCGGATGGAAGCTGAGACAGATTGTTGGGGCAGAGGTGAGAGCTTGCTTCTCTCTGAGTCACTCGGTTGTTGATACAAGCCCTGCTCCAGGGGCATGGAACACAGAATCTAGGCTGCACGCCCCGTGCCACACTGAGGGATGCAGCACTGTCAGAGGAACCCACCTCGAATGAGACATCTGTCCTCTCAAATGGCTGTGAAAGACGCCATCGCAGTAGAGCAGAGGATGCTGGGCCAATTTGTATCTTTTAACCAACACAACTAATAAAACAGATTATCCGCTCATTATCACCTTGCTGTTTGCGGAAGCTCGTGGTGCTCTAATTTCTGCCGCAATTTCTACATTGCAACAATGACTGCACTTTGAAAGAACTTCATTCGCTGTAAAATGCTTTCGAGACATCCTGGGCGGGGGTCTCTCAGCCCGGGGCCAGGCTGGAGAATCCCCGCGACCGGCGCGAATCGCGCCACGCCGCCCCGGCGCTGGGACGCGATTATCCGCAGAGCGGAGAATCGGTGCCATTGGCGCCGCCATGGGTGGCACAATGCCGGTCGGGGGCCGCTCTACGCGGCACACATCCCCCCCCCCCCACCCACCGGCCGATTCTCGGCCAGGGATGGGCCGAGCGGCCGTCGTAAAATACCCGAGTCCCGCCGGCGCCGTTCACGCCTGCTCTCAGCCGGCGGGACCTCGGCGTTGAAGGGTCCAGGGGTGGCCTGTGGGGGAGGAGGGGGGGGGGTTCCGGCCCCAGGTTCGGCCTCCGATGTGGCCTGGCCCGCGATCGGGGCCCACCGATCGGCGGGCCGGCCTCCCTGGCTGGGGGCCTCCTTTCTTCCGCGCCGGCTTCTGTAGCCCTGCGCAATGTTGCGTCAGGGCCGGCGCGCTGAAGGGAGCCATTGTGCATGCGCGCGTTGGCGCCGGTGCCACTGCGCATGTGTGGACCCCGCGGCGCACAGTTGGCGCCGGGATCAGCAGCTTGAACCGCTCCAGTGCCGTGCTGGCCCCCTTGTAGGGGCCAGAATTACTGATCCTGAGTCTGTGTTGACGCCGTCGAGAAACGCGACGGTGTTTCTGACGGCGTCAACACTTAGCCTGAGGATCAGAGAATCCCGCCTCCCGGCATCGTGAAAGGCGATATAGAATTTGTTCTGATTTTGGTTTGTTTGCTTTTTTAAAAAAAATTTTTATTCTCCTCCTTTTTCACATTTTCTCCCACATTTACACCCATCAACAATAAACAATAATCAGCAAGATAAGAACATAAGAACTAGGAACAGGAGTGGGCTATCTGGCCCCTCGAGCCTGCTCCGCCATTTAATGAGATCATGGCTGATCTTTGTGGACTCAGCTCCACTTTCCGGCCCGAACACCATAACCCTTAATCCCTTTATTCTTCAAAAAACTATCTATCTTTATCTTAAAAACATTTAATGAAGGAGCCTCCACTGCTTCACTGGGCAAGGAATTCCATAGATTCACAACCCTTTGGGTGAAGAAGTTCCTCCTACACTCCATCCTGAATCTACCTCCCCTTATTTTGAGGCTATGCCCCCTAGTTCTGCTTTCCCCGACCAGTGGAAACAACCTGCCCGCATCTATCCGATCTATTCCCTTCATAATTTTATATGTCTCAATAAGATCCCCCCGCATCCTTCTAAACTCCAATGAGTACAGTCCCAGTCTACTCAACCTCTCGTCATAATCTAATCCCCTCAACTCTGGGATCAACCTAGTGAATCTCCTCTGCACTCCCTCCAGTGCCAATATGTCCTTTCTCAGGTAAGGAGACCAAAACTGAACACAATACTCCAGATGCGGCCTCACCAACACCCTATACAATCCAGCATAACCTCCCTAGTCTTGAGAACTCCATCCCTCTAGCAATGAAAGACAAAACTCGATTAGCCTTCTTAATCACCTGCTGCACCTGCACACCAACTTTTTGCGACTCGTGCACCAGCACACCCAGGTCCCTCTGCACAGCAGCATGTTTTAACATCTTACCGTTTAAATAATAATCCATTCTGCTGTTATTCCTCCCAAAATGGATAGCCTCACACTTGGCAACATTGAATTCGATCTGCCAGACCCTAGCCCATTCACCTAACCTATCCAAATCCTTCTGCAGACTTCCGGTATCCTCTGCACTTTTTGCTTTACCACTCATCTTAGTGTCGTCTGCAAACTTTGACACATTGCACTTGGTCCCCAACTCCAAATTGTCTATGTAAATTGTGAACAACTGCGGGCCCAACACTGATCCTTGAGGGACTCCACTAGTTACAGGTTGCCAACCAGAGAAACACCCATTTATCCCCACTCTCTGCTTTCTGTTAGTTAACCAATCCTCTACCCATGCTACCACTTTACCCTCAATGCCATGCATCTTTAGTTTATGCAGCAACCTTTTGTGTGGCACCTTGTCAAAAGCTTTCTGTAAATCCAGATATATCACATCCATTGGCTCCCAGTTATCTACTGCACTGGTAACGTCCTCAAAAAATTCTACCAAATTAGTCAGACACGACCTACCCTTTGTGAACCCATGCTGCGTCTGCCCAATGGGACAATTTCCCTCCAGGTGCCCCGCTATTTCCTCCTTAATGATAGATTCAATCTATCATGATAGATATGTCAATCCCCATAATAACAACGATCCCATCCGCCCACCAACCCCCAAACCTCAACCCGCATGTTTACATAAACAAATGACAAAAAGGAATTAGGGATTACCCGTAGTCACCCTTAATCTACACAGCTCCCCACCCCCACCCCAACCAACGCCATCCAGCCTCTGAAAGAGTACCGTACATGATACCCCAGAGTTGTACCCGCACCCCCCCCCCCCCCCCCCCAAGTCTCCAGCTCCTCCCGCCACTGCCTCTTGTAAAACTCCTCCTCCCAACCTCGGTTTCCTCCTCCCAACTTTCAACCCCGGCGAGACCACTCGGACCCTGTTCTGCCAGGCTCCGATGGCCACAGCCCCTCCCCCCCCACCTCACTCCCGTTCACTGGCCGGCTTAAACCGGCCAGCGTGGAGGCCCCCGCCCGGGTCCCTTTCCCCCTTGCCCGGCCCTAGGAAAGCCCAAAGATCCCCTTGTAGCACACAAACCCCGCATATCCACCTACACCCCAAAGAGCCCTCATTTCGAGTGAAAGTCCCGTCCCTTCCCTTGTCCAAATATATGCAACATTGGCTCCTTTAATCTCTACACCCGCGCGCAGTGATACAAAAAAGAAGAAAATACAGTCATGAGGTTACATCGGCACATGGCCATTCCTCAATTTGTCAGTTCTGCCACAGTCCTTCTGCCTTCGCAAACTCCTCCGCTGCTTCCGCCGTTCCAAAATAAAGGTCCCTGAGCTTGTAAGTCACCCTCAGCTTCGCTGGATATACAATGCTGCACTGCACCTTGCTAATGTACAGTGCCCTCTTCACCCGGTTGAAGGCAGCCCGCCTCCTCGCCAGCTCCACCGTAAAGTCCTGGTATACACGTATACCAGCTCCAGCCCACTGCACCACCTGCTTCTGCTTGGCCCAGCTCAGGACCTTCTCCTTCACACTGTACCTACGGAAGCACAGAGTCACTGCCCTTGGCGGCTCACTCGCCTTTGGTACAGGCCTCCACGACCGATGAGCCCGATCCAGTTCGTATCGGGAGGGATCCTCCCCCTCCCCCAATAGTTTTGCCAGCATCGCGGCAAAATACTCAGTTGGCCTCGGTCCTTCAACTCCTTCGGGCAGCCCCACAATCCTCAAATTCTGTCGCCTGGATCTGTTTTCCAGGTCTTCCATTTTTCCTCGCAGATCCTTGTTAGTAACCATCACCTTCCGCATCTCCTTCCCCATCGAGGCAAGTTGATCACCGTGCTGCAATAACGTCTCCTCCACTTCCTTCAGCGCCTCCCCTTGCTCTCGCACCTCCGCCACTGCGCTCGCCACCTCCGTCCTCACCGGGGAAACCGCCTCCTCCACCAGCGCACTCAAAGCCTCCCTCATCTCCTTCCTCACCGTCTCCATGCATTTCGTAATCTGCGCCAACTGCTTTTCAAATTCCACAGCCATCACCTTAGTTATTTCTTCAGCCGTAAGCAATGCGGCCTCCCCTGGTGCTCCAGCCTCCATTTCCCTTGGTGACCCCGCGGTGACCTTTCCACTCCCCAACGGACTTTCAGCCGCTTTTTTCACGGCCGTTTTTTTTGGTGTTTTTTGACATCCTTCTTCTCTGTGCGCTGTCTCCCGACTTTCACTGCCGTCGCTGGCCCTAGGACCGGGCGTTACTCCCCGACAATGCCGTTCCCGAACGGGAGCCCTCCAACGCGCGGCTGCCTCCCGCCCGCCGTCACCGGAATTTGTTTGTTTGCTTTTTAATGTTACCATCCCAGTTCTAACTCCTGGCTCAAAAGACGGCAGCATTTACTTCTTTATATAGAATGTGGAGGAATCAAGTCACGAGACCACTAATTAGTTTTAACAACAAGAACAAAACATTTGTTAAATGTGAAAAAATTGGATTGTAACACAATACTCCCCCTTTATCTAAACAATTACACGTGGGTTTTAGGATTGACACAGATTGCAAAGCACATCTGAAGCTACAATGGTCTCATGAACACGCAAAGTCCCTTTTAAACACACAAGGTGACTGTGGTCAAATACACTTTCCGGACTGAAGCCAAGTTAGTGTCTGTGGATTTCTCCTCAGAATCCCCCCAGATGATTGTCCTCAGTGCCGTGAGGCAGCAGCGCTAACCACTGTGCCACCGTGCCACCCTTACTCCACTTTTAACAGTGAATACATTCCTGGATTTTACGCCAACCCCGTTAGGATGTTTTTGTTTTGACTGCTGTGCAAACTAAATTGCTTTAAAGCACAATTTTCAGACTGTATTCAGACTGACATCGAACGGTTCATCTACCTCTGAAGTCTGCTGTCCCACTTTAAATCTGGTTGCTGCAATTGTTTCTTGAACTCAGAACACTCTGTTTACTCTTCCTTAAATTCTTCCGAACAATACCTTGGTCTCTGTTCTCTTTACTTGAGTAACTTTAAACATTCTTTATGTCCCAATTCCCTGGTTATCTGGATTGTATTTTGTTCCTTAGGAAGCTTGGATCTTTGCATCCCCCTTGTCCTGTCCAGTTTCTCCTGGCAGAGTTGAGAGTTTTTCACTCCCCAGTGTCCTATATCCAACTGCTCTGGCTTCCAGTTATAACTAAGAACAAAGGAAAGCCCTTTCCTCGGGAAAGTGGCCTCTTGTTGCTAAGCAACGCCTATATGCTTTTGCCTTTTACTTATTCGAATGATGTAACCCTCCTCTAAGCACAATAGAAACATAGTTAGAATTTAACCAACCCCACAGATACAAACATCTCTATCTAATTATAGTTTATGACTGGGATTCTCCGGCCTGGCGCCGAGTCGGAGAATCCCCGAGGGGAGACGGGAATCCCGCCACGACGCCGGCTACCCTATTCTCCGGTGCCGTTTTACGGGGCTCAGCGGGATTCCCGCCATGCCGGTCAGGGGCTGTTGACAGCAGCCCCCCCCCCCCCGGCAATTCTCCGGGTCCCAATGAGCCGAGTGGCCATCCAGTTTTGGCCAGTCCCGCCGGCGTGAATTACTCACCTCACGCACGGCGGGACCTGGCAGGTAAGTGTGCGGGGGTAGTCCTGGGGGGGGGGGGGCGGGGGGGCGCCGGGGGGGATCCGACTCCGGGGGGTGCCCCACGGTGGCCTGGCCCGCGATCGGGGCCTACTGATCCTGCGGGCGGGCTGTTTCCGTGGGGGCCTTCTTTCCTCCGCGCCGGGCCCCTGTAGGGCTCTGCCGTATTGCCCGGGGGCCGGCGCGGAGAAGAGAACCCCTGCGCATGCGCGGAAATACGCCGCCGGTCTGCGCAGGCGTGGAAATACGTTGCCCGCTCCGCGCATATGCATAATCACGCCAGCCGTTCCGCGCATGCGCAAATTCGCGGTGGTCCTTCGGCGCCGGCTGGAGCAGCGGGGACGACTCCGGCGCCAACCTAGCCCCCTAGAAAGGTGGGAATTCCTCACCTTGGGGGGCCGTTGACACCGGAGACGTTGCCGCCGGTTTTCCTGCCGGCGTGGGGACATAGCCCCATTTTCAGAGAATCCCGCCCAGTATCTTTCAAGGCACAGAAACATTAAATTAAATCCACTTAAAACCCTTAATTCTCAGCTTTACCAATACAAATATAAATCCCTCAAAACTACCATTGTTCTTTTAACATTGGGCATTGGGCTGCTGTAGAATACCTGACCCAGCATTCTTCCCTCTGAGGCAGGAGATAGTTGGCTCAAGGACACTCGCTTCGCCTCCCTCCTCTCGAGTGAGTTTTTATTTTTGCATCTCAGCCAGATGCACACTGTACCAGGCCGAGTGTTGGCCAGGGTTTTATAAATAGTGCAAGGCCAACACATTGCGAGCTGTGTGTATGTGGGTGTTTCTTCGCCAGCAGGGCTAGAGTGCAGCAGTTAAGAAGCTGTGCGGAAGAAGTTTTGCAGAAGTTTCGTATGGTGGCTAATTAGCAGTGAATGTTCACTGTCGGCGCAGCAAAGTCCATATTCTCTGTTTACATTTGCAGCTGCCCACGGGAAGTTAAGTAACAGAGAAGCACACCTTTTCCTATTAGCTGTGTGAGTAATTCTCAACAATTATTCGTTGAACATTTGTTGGGCATCTGTCTTTAAGAGCAGTAAGTGTTGCAGTCTGCAGGGCAGGTTAGTGACAAACAGTGTGGGTCCTTACCACCATTAATACGACAGTATATCATCCGAGACTTGAAAAGTAACTTTCTTGCCCGAAGATTATTTTAATTGGGGGGGGGGGAGCGTTGTAGGATCACTTACGCGCACCCCCACGCCTCCCCCCCCCCAACCCGCCAAGAGGAAAGGTCGGCCAGTAGCCAATCCACCCACAATAAATCCGCCCCAACGCCATAACGCACCGTGGGCAGGCTTCCGCCACTCGGTGGGAGGAAGCCCCCCCTCTCCTCCCCACCCCCACCCCGAGATGCCAGCCTATCAGATTGGCCGGCTGCTCCAGCAGTCCTGACAGCGCCAGAGCTCAGTGGTGGGCACCGCCGGGACTGCAAGCAGGTCCAGGCTGAAGAGAAGATCGATGCCAGAGGCAGGCTGAAGAGGGGCTTTTTGGGGGCGGAGAGGGATCGGGCAGCCTAGGGGAGAGGGCGACGGGAGGTTGGGAAGGGTCGGGGGGGGGCGGCGGCGGGCTAGTTTTGGAGGCCAGACTGCAGGGTACGAGGGAGAAAGAGGGGGCTGACAGTTTTGCACAGCTTCCCCTGATGTGCAAAGGGCACCCTCAAAAGGCCATAACTCCCACTCCATCCTTTCCAACTTTTACACACTCGTGCATAAACACAACTGCCCACTTGATGTGCCATCAATTAATCACAAACCGAGTAGTGAACAATACTGAGGCTTTAATAAGCTAAGCAGGTGGCCTCCTGACCACTGATCCCGAACTGGGGCAGGGCCGGAGGTCAGCCACCTTTATACCGAGCCCGAGGGGAGGAGCCACAGGTGGAGCTATCAGGCAGTGGTTTACCACAATACATGTAGTACCGTAACAGTTTACCACAATACATATAATACACTAACAGTGGTTTACCACACCACTCCCACCACCAGCTGTATTATGGTGTGGACAGTGTGTTATCCAGTTCAATTGGCTTGTTGACAAGCTCTAGCTTAATTATTTATTTAAATATTGCCAGCGGGCAGCTGATTACGGCACCCACTCACTCACCTACCGGGGGACAGCTCCGGGGCGGGCGGGAAGGTGCCGGGTTTGCCACACCATGTGATTTGCATGCCCCGAGGGGGCACGTCGAGCCCTCCCAGCGTTTTCAAATTACCAATTAACGTCCGGCCTAGATGCCCGACTGGGGGCAGATACTCACTCTCCGCACCGATAATTGGGCGGCTTACCTCCGAGTGCCCGCTAATGGGCGCCTGGCATTTGACGTGCCGTGTCGCGGTGGCCGGGGGGGGTGGGGGGGGGGGGGGGGGGGTGAAACCACTCACTCAACCCTCCGTTCGGCCGGCCGGGAGATCCGGCCCCAGGTGTGCCTGTGAGTTTGTGTGCGCGAGCGAGCGGAGTGTGCTTGTGTGAGTATGTATATATATAGAGAATTATTGATGATTGGAACAAGTAATAAAGCTGTAATTTAATCTGAGTTCTTGGATGACAGATTTATGGATGACATCTGAACCCCCTCGATTAAATTACTGCCTTTTGCTATTTCCTTATCAGCCTTTATTCTTTTTGCAATATACAACATGATCTGGATAAAACCAAAACATTGCTAATGACAGCTAAACGCAGAGTTGGAATTACATAGATTGAAGGTGCAGCCACTAATGTGACATGAGGATTAACTATTCACTTGCTGTATCAGTTGATGTAAAGGAACCCAGAGGGAATGGGATGGGTGACTCCAAGGCCGCAATAATCAACGGTGTCAAAGGACAGCACCGGGAACACACCTGCTCTCACAGAATAGAATCTCCACAGTGCAGAAGGAGGACATTCGGCCCATCGAGTCTGCACCGACTCTTGGCAAGAGTAATCTACCTATACCCCGTCCCTACCCTGCCCACACCCCGACCCGACCCCATCCTGTAGCCCAGTTGCCCCACCTAACATTTTGGACACTAAGGGGCAATTTATCATGGCCGATCCACCTAGCATCTTTGGACTGTGGGAGGAAACCGGAGCACCCGGAGGAAACCCACGCAGGCACGGGGAGAACGTGCAGACTCCATACAGACAGTGACCCAGCGGGGAATTGAACCCGGGTCCCTGGCGCGTCGCTGGCTAGGCCAGCATTTATTGCCCAACCCTAAATGCCCTCGAGAATGGCTACTTCAATGGCCTTGAAATGGGGCTGACCTTAAACTTGTTTATTAAAATAAATTTAAAGAACCCAATTCATTTTTCTTTTCCAATTAAGGGGCAATTTAGCGTGGCCAATCCAACTACCCGGCACATCTTTGGGCTGTGGGGGTGAGACCCACGCAGACATGGGGAGAATGTGCAAACACCACACGGACAGTGACCCGGGGACGGGATCGCTGACCTTGAACTTCCTGCAGCGGCAGCTCCCTTCCCATTCAGTAATTCCCGTGTTAAAATGTCATTTTAATCTGGGTGGCAGGTGTGCAGTCAAAGGGTGTGAGGCTGTCATAGGCAGTGCTTTCGTGAACTTCGACTCAACTGCCCACTATTTCAAGATCAAAGGGATGAACCTCCATGCCAACTGCGGTATAATTGGCCAGTTAATTAAAATGTCTCCCTTGCCCGCCAGATGTTTTCCTTTGGAATGTGCCCGTGAAACTTGAGCTGTTGTCACTGCAGTAGACAAGCCCCTGCAGTACTTTGCCAAGCATAATCATGGGCCAATCCAGTGGAGGTCCATGGTGGCCAACGCCCTCTCGGGGCCTGGTACCTGGAGGAGGTTCATCGCAGTGAGTCGGATTCACTCTCCAATAAAATGGGCACGTTCCGTCCCACTTTCCCTACCTCAGTAAAAGTGACGCACCCCATCTCCCACCCCCAACACCCTACTCTGATTGGACGTATTCCTGGAGGTGACATCACATGACCTCCCGCCGCAGCCCCACCCCCACCCGCCATTGGTTGCCTGGCATGTCAATCATCACAGTGCCCTGCCTTCCCATGTCAATTAGAAATCGGTAGGAAGTCTTACAATGTCAGGTTAAAGTCCGACAAGTTTATTTGGAATCACCAGCCCTGGGAGCGCAACTCCTTCGCCATGTAGGAGAGCTGCCACTCACCTGTTGAAGGAGCAGCGCTCCGAAAGCTAGTGATTCCAAATAAACATGTTGGACTTTAACCTGGTGTTGTGAGACTTCTTATTGTGCCCACCCCAGTCCAACGCCGGCATCTCCACATCATTAGAAATCGAGCACGCTCTTAATTGTTCAACTGGATGATTCTTGGCTGCCAGCTTTTTCTGCCTTGTCTGATATTTGTAAAACTAATGAGCAAAAGACTTCAAAGAAAATCTCTTTAAACGCACAATTTTTAAAAATTGCCCTAGTGATTTTTCTCCAGGGTTATTGGCAATGGTGACCTGGTGATTAATCCTTGAATCCTGGAGACCCCAGGGCTTGCCTGGAAGCTTAACAACCTTACTACGCCCATACCTGCCACTTCTGCACCCCACACCTGGGTAGCACTTTCTCTCCTTGCCCAGACAAGATCCTTCTCTCCCTCTCTCTATCCAGTCCCTTTGTCTATTTCTCTCCCAGTCACCCTAACAAAGCCTTGTCTTGTTTCTCCACTTGCCCTAACCAGGAGACGAAAGAGGTTCCCTCTCCCTTCTGTAGCTGAGCCAGATTGCATGATGGGAAGTTTGGTCAAGTAAAGAAATATTCAGACAAATAAACATGTACAGCGGATTTTAAAAAGAGATTTTCAGACGCAAGGCCTACCATGGTGAACCACCAGAAAGATCAAAAGCTAAAGATAGCAACTTCATAGCGAAAAGGGGGGAAAGGACTTTGAAGCCAGACAATCACATACATTTTCAGACCCCGCGCAAGGAGGTCACCTGACCTTTGTGGTTGCAATGGGCCATTAATATGGGGAACTGCTTAGGGTTTACCCAACCTTTTGGAAGAAAGACCTCGGCCACGGGAAGATCTTAACAGATACGTCATTGAACATTTGGAAGACTGAAGAAATCGTATAAAGGCACAGAGGATCGACGCCTCTGGAGCGACGACCCTGGGGTGAAAACCCTGGGAACAACCATCACAGAGGACCCCGAGTCAGGTACTCGGAGATCAGTGAATTAACCCCCCCACGGGGAAGAGCCTGGCTAGCTGTTCTGCTAGGGCGGTACTTCCAGGTTTGATTCATGAGTTGAGTACCATTAATTCATATATTGAGTTAAAGGGCATATTTGACATTAATTGAGTTAAAGAGCCTATGTGATATTCATTGAGTTAAAGAGTTAAGTGACATTCATTGAGTTAAAGAGTCTCTGTGACAAAATAGTCTGTGTGACATTTATCGAGTCCAAAGTCTGAGTGACATATTAGTACAAGTAAGTGACTTTAAGCGTCTTGTGTCGTTTGTGCAATGTGCCAGTTGTGAACCCTCAAGGAGGGGAGGGGGAGGGGGCACTTCCTACCTATGCATCGACCCAAGATTATCTTTCACCCTCAACATTCACTCTCTTTCGTGCTTTTTCCTCACCCGAATTCCTCCAGTCCCACTAATGCAGAATGGGACTGTATGGGACAGTATGATCCAGAGGGCCCAGGATCAGGACCACTGGCATGATGGTGGCGTGCTGGTAATGTCACTGGGTTTGGCAGCGGGTGGAATTTAAATTCAATTAACAAATCTAGTCAAAATCCATCTTTCATTTGCACATTTCTCCCTGTGTCTGCATGGGTCTCGCCCCCACAACCCAAAAGGTGTGCAGGGTAGGTGGATTGGCTACGCTAAATTGCCCCTTAATTGGAAAAAATGAATTGGGTACTCTAAATTTTTTTTTTTTTAATCCATCTTTCACCAAAACCCTTACAGAAGGAAATCTGCCATCCTTACCTGGTCTGATCTACATGGGACTCCAGACCAAATTAACTGTAAGCCAGGGAGCATATATTTAAGGTTAGGGCAGGGGATTTGAGGAAAAGCTCAAGGCTACGGACCGAATGCTGGCAAATGGGATTAGAATAGGTAGGTGAGTCATTGCTGGCACCAGCACGATGGGCCGAAGAGCCTCTTTCTGTGCTGTGAAGCTCTATGATTATGGCTATGACTCTGTTCAGCGGCAATTAGCGATGGAGAACAAATGCTGGCCTTCCTAGCGACTCTCAAATCCCAGGAAAGAATTAATAGAAGTGTGGGCAAAAATAGTATGGTTGCTAGGCACAAGGCTATGCAAGGCCCGGATCTAATCCCTGGCTTGGGCCTATACCCTGACAGAAGCAGGGGTGCAATAACTTGGCTACAAAGATCAAAATTAGGCCAGTATGTTTCTCTATTTGCCCCCCACCTACTCTAGAAAGTGAAGATGTATGAGCGCAGGATGGCTGTCGATTGTGATGCTCCCATGGTCGAACAGGCTCTTGCCTCAAGAAGTGTCCCTTGAGTGAGGTGGTGGAAGACTGCTCCAGCTGTCAGGACTGGCACTGGTGTGCCTTTATTGTGAGGAGAGTGCATTTACAAAGTTTACATAGGAAGTTTCCATTGTCAACGTGACCATAGGGATTTAAAGTGGAAAATAGTTAACAGGAAGTGTCTGAAGATATTAAAAATCTTCTCTGGATATAAACAGTATCTATATATATATCGGCAAAAGCCAGACAGCAAGCATGAAGGTGGGAGCACATTTTAACTGTTTTCCATTCCCCTTCTGAACCCAAACGCAGATTAGTGTCTCATTGTAGATAAGGGATATTTTATTTCCTTTTAAATTGAACTGTGATAATTCCTGATAGCCCCGCTGGTCAAACAGCCTAGCACATTTTCAAAATCGAAGTGTGTGCACTATCGGTAATATCTCCAGACATGATACAAATGGCAAAATGCTCTCACCCCCACCCACCCTCCCTGCCCTTAACAGTTGTCTCCCTCCTGTTGCTGAAAGCAAAATCCCAATTTTCCTATTACAGTTCCACGGGAATCCACCGACTGTTGTCTTTCTGATCGGACGATAAGCCAAGGCCCCAGCTGCCTTCTCAGGTGGACCTAACAGACCCCATGGCACTATGTCGAAGAAAGGGCGAGCGGGTTATCGCCAATGTCCTGGCCAATATTTATACAGGTTATCCAGGGCGATATTCTCCCCAATAAAATGAGCAACAAAACTAGCAGTGTCACTGTCAGGGGGGCAGTGACAAGAGGCAGTGCAAAGGGGCCAGATGGCAGTGACAGGGGACACTGCCAGACTGCCAGGGGGCCGTGACAGGGGGCAGTGCCAGAGTGCCAGGGGGCAGTGACAAAGGGCAGTGCCAAAGGGCAGTGCCAGACTGCCAGGAGGCAGTGACAGGGGACACTGTCAGGATGCTAGGGGGTAGTGCCAGGCTGCCAGAGTGCCAGGAGGCAGTCCCCTGACCCCCCCCCCCCCCTCCCCCAGGGGCTACAATGAACTCCGAGCCCCCCAGCATGGTTATTACGTCTGGTCTCCGGTTGTGGAGACCAGTAATGATTTGCGCCAGCTTCACGCTGCGCTGACGGGTGGGAGAATTGCAGGAGCCGGGAGAATTCTGCTAAAAGGAGATTCTGAATAATTTAAATTGCTAATCTGGTTCACGTCTCAGCGAGGGCGTGAACCAGATCACGTCTGCTGGGAGGGCCCGGGACCATGGCACATGGTTTGTCACCCAGAGCGAATCCCGTTTCAGTGCTCTCCCGCAATTTTCCCGACATAGCGGGATTTGCGCCGGATGCGGCCAGAAAATCGCCCCCCCCAGTCATTATCACACTGCACTTTTGGGATCTTGCTGCGTGCAAGTTGGCGGCCATGTTTTGTATATTCCGACAGTGACTGCATCTCATTGGCTGTAACGGGTTCTGGCGATATCCTGCCCAAGTGACCATTTATTCATTAGTGAATCTTGGCAGTGAGCCTTGGCAGGCTGTTCCGCTGCAAATGCATCACTGCTGCGCCATGTAACTTTGTGGTTAGGAAACTGAGCTCACAGTCAGAACCCAAATGCCGTGTGTTCAAATCCCGCCACGGTAAATTGTTAAAACGAATCTGGTGACCAGAGAAAATACCTGGTTACTGCGGTGAACTAGCTGGGGGTTTTAATGTTGCTCAGGGAGGGGAATGCAACACTTTGGTGGAAATGTTGAGCTCAAATGTTGATATCGAGCTCAGTGAGATGGGCTTCTCATATCAGATCACATGACAGCTCTCACATGAGGCCTGGTCACTCGGGTGAGGTGCCGGAGGACTCGCGCTGCCGATATAATCATGGACAGGGAAGCTAGCTCACCTCTTCAGTCGAGGAAAGAAAAGGGAGAAAGGGGAAATAAAGAAAGGTTTACAGGGATAGGGTGGGGGAGTGGGCCCCGATAGGGTACTCTATTTGGTGGCACAGTGACACAGTGGTTAGCACTGCTGCCTCACAGCGCCAGGGACCCGGGTTCGATTCCGGCCTTAGGTGACTGTGTGGAGTTTGCACGTTCTCCCCGTGTCTGCGTGGGTTTCCTCCGGGTGCTCCGGTTTCCTCCCACAGTTTAAAGATGTGCAGGTTAGGTGGATTGGTCATGCTAAATTGCCCCTTAGTGTCCAGAGATGTGCAGGTTAGGTTATGGGGTTACGGGGATAGGGCAGGGTGAACGGGGGAGTGGACATGGGTAATGTGCTCTTTCGAAGGATCGGTGCAGACTCGATGGGCCGAATGGCCTCCTTCTGCACTGTAGGGATTGTATGATTCCATAACAAAATGACGGTTGTAAGGAAGTTCCATTGGCTTGTCTGTTGTGGTCTATCATGCCACCTCAGACCCTCAAAATGAACCCTGAAGATGCTAGAAGGGCTGACTTTAGTACAATTGGCTTGCCTCGAAGCGGGGCAGTGTCCATTGATTCAGAGTGACGTGGAAACATTTTCAGACAAGGCGTCATAAAATAGAGAGTCGGGCAGCACGGTGGCGCAGTGGGTTAGCCCTGCTGCCTCACGGCGCCGAGGTCCCAGGTTCGATCCCGGCTCTGGGTCACTGTCCGTGTGGAGTTTGCACATTCTCCCCGTGTTTGCGTGGGTTTCGCCCCCACAGCCCAAAGATGTGCAGAGTAGGTGGATTGGCCACGCTAAATTGCCCCTTAATTGGAAAAAATGAATTGGGTACTCTAAATTTAAAAAAAATACAATAGAGAGTCTTTCATACACACCCAGCAAACAGCAAAGAGGTGAATGGGCAGTTGTTTGATAGCCAAGTGTGGTTCATTCTGTGGCAGTCCTCCCTGCCCTTGACTGAGTACCATGAAATCATTGCTACCCAACCATTGAACACTTGGCACAGAAAAATAACCTTCAGCATTCCTGCACTGTCTGGACAAGTTCAAGTATCATAGAATTTTACAGTGCAGAAGGAGGCCATTCGTCCCATCGAGTAGCACCAGCCCTTGGAAAAAGGACCTCACTTAAGCCCACATCTCCACCCTATCCCTGGAACCCAGTAACCCCACCCAGCCGTTCTTTTCGACACTGAGGGCAGTTTGGCATTGCCGATCCCCCTACACATCTTTGGACTGTGGGAGGAAACCGGAGCACCCGGAGGAAACCCACGCAGACACGGGGGAGGACGTGCAGACTCCGCACAAACAGTGAACCAAGCCGGGGATCGAACCTGGGACCCTGGAGCTGGGAAGCAACAGTGCTAACCCCTTTGCTACCGTGCCGCCCGACAACCAACTGAGCCAGGTTGACCCTGATAGGTTGCTGTGGGTGGGAATAGACGAGAGAGATATATTTGAAACGCTTTCCTTTCAGATCCTGGTGGGCCTGTTTTTAATCTCCCGCTCCCAGAGTCTGTGCCGTTACAATATATTGCTGCCGCCTTGGTATAGGCTGTATTTGTTTGTGTGCCATTCACCTGCAAGTAGACATTATTCATTGCTCTCTCCAGCCAGGATGTTCCCACTGAATGGATTCCGTAATTAATTTTGATTTGTTTTGCGTTGTTTAATATTTAAATCTGTAAAGTTATGGATTCTTCCCTTAATTGAATGAGTCCCGTTTCCTTTGTTGAGAGAGTTGTGCTGTGTTTAATAGTTTGGTCATGGTGACACCTCCAGAACAAGTCAGTTTACTGTAAAACACGTGACGCCTTGAATCCTCTGGAGGCAACATATTGGATTGTGTTTCAAGAAATTGTGAGAGCAGTTAATTTACCCTGCCTGCCTGTCCACACCTAGCAGCCTTCTCTCCTGACGTTCGGGGACGTTTCCACTGGCCTCTGTTACTTTTTCCGTGTGACCATTCAAGTTATGCCAACCTCAGCTACTCAGAAGACGGAAACTGATCCCTAATCCTGTCCCAACACTCGTGCTTTCTCCAGCATAAATCTGCTTTAAAAAATAAATTTAGAGTACCCAATTCTTTCTTTTCTTCCCAATTGGGCAGCACGGTAGCACAAGTGACTAGCACTGTGGCTTCACAGCGCCAGGGTCCCAGGTTCGATTCCCCGCTGGGTAACTGTCTGTGCGGAGTCTGCACGTTCTCCCCGTGTCTGCGTGGGTTTCCTCCGGGTGCTCCGGTTTCCTCCCACAGTCCAAAGACGTGCAGGTTAGGTGGGTTGGCCACGATAAATTGGCCTTAGTGTCCAAAAAGGTTGGGAGGGGTTATTGGGTTACGGGGTTAGGGTGGAAGTGAGGGCTTAATGTGGGTCGGTGCAGACCCGATGGGCCGAATGGCCTCCTTCTGCACTGTATGTTCTATGTTCGAAGGGGCAATTCAGCATGGCCAATCCACCTACCCTGCACATCTTTGGGTTGTGGGAGCGAGACCCACGCAGACACGGGGAGAATGTGCAAACTCCACACGGACAGTGACCCGGGGCCGGGATCGAACCCGAGAGCTCGGCGCCGTGAGGCAGCAGCGGTAACCACAGCGCGACCGTGCCGCCCTTGTTCTCCGGCATAAATCACTGGAGAGCATGCCCTCTGCTGCCAGCCATGTCCCAGCAGATAGCGCCCTCATCTCCTGGGTTCGAATGCTGTACGATCAGGCCCAGCCTCACAGAGCTGGAGAAAATTGTAGACAGACGTAGTGCAGTGCTCAAGGAGTGTTGCATGGTTGGAGGTGCCCTCTATTAGAAGGGGCATTAAACTGTCTGCCCATCATTAAATACTTTTAAGACCTGAATAGACAGATTTTGGTCTCTCAGGGAATTTTCTTTATTTTTTTTTCTCTAAATTTAGAGTACCCAATTCATTTTTTCCAATTAAGGGATAGTTTTAGCGAGGCCAAACCACCTACCCTGCACATCTTTGGGTTGTGGGGGCGAAACCCATGCAAACACGGGGAGAATGTGCAAACTCCACACGGACAGTGACCCAGAGCCGGGATCGAGCCTGGGACCTCAGCGCTGTGAGGCACCGTGCTGCCCCTCTCTCAGGGAATTAAGGGGTATGGGGGGGTTGCAACCCAAGATCAGTCACGATCATTGGGGCAGCATGGTAGCACAGTGGCTAGCACAGTTGCTCCACAGCTCCAGGGTCCCAGGTTCGATTCCCGGCTTGGGTCACTGTCTGTGCGGAGTCGGCACGTCCTCCCCGTGTGTGCGTGGGTTTCCTCCGGGTGCTCCGGTTTCCTCCCACAGTCCAAAGATGTGCAAGTTAGGTGGATTGGCCAGGCTAAATTGCCCTTAGTGTCCAAAATTGCCCTTAGTGTTCAAAAAGGTTGGGTGGGATTACTGGGTTACGGGGATAGGGTGGAGGTGTGGGTTTGGGTAGGGTGCTCTTTCCAAGGGCCGTTGCAGACTCGATGGGCTGAATGGCCTCCTTCTGCACTGTAAATTCTGTGATTATATTGAATGATGGAGCAGGCAGACGATCTATTCTTGCTCCTGTTTCTTGGGTTCTTGTGTCCTTGTGTGCTCCTGATTGAACATTAAGCGATGCAGTGCAGCATTCCAAATGAAATAAGCAAGTCCCCACCTGAATCCTGGTCGATATTTATCCCTCAACCTAAATCACTATTTTTTTTTTTAAATCATGGTTATTTACACCGTTGCTGTCTGCGGGATTGTGCTGTGCCCCCACAGCAACGTTAGCCCTTCCAAAGCACTGTATTAGCTACAAAGCACATTGGGAAGGCCATGAAAGGCGATACATAAATGCAAGCTTTTCTGCTTCTCTCCCTTCCTCCCCTGCACTCCATTTTTAAAATTAGAGACAGGTCGTTAAGGGGTGAGATGACAGAAAGGGGCGTAAAATCTGGAACACTCTGCCCCAGAAAGCTTCCAAATCTCGAGGTTTTTTTTTTGTAAAGTAAGAAGATTAAAGATTACCAAGGCAGCTGAAGGAAACTGAGATCCAGATTACACATGACCAACTGGATGGCAGAAAGGGTTTGAGCACCTCCTGTTCCTACACGGTAGCACAGTGGTTAGCACTGTTGCTCCACAGCGCCAGGGTCCCAGGTTCGATTCCCGGCTTGGGTCACTGTCTGTGCGGAGTCGGCACGTTCTCCCCGTGTCTGCATGGGTTTACTCCGGGTGCTCCGGTTTCCTCCCACAGTCCAAAGATGTGCAGGTGAGGTGGATTGGCCATGCTAAATTGCCCTTTAGTGACCAAAAAAAAATGTCAAGTAGGGGTTACTGGGTTACGGGGATGGGGTAGATAAGTGGGCTTCAGTAGGATGCTCTTTGTAAGGGCAGACTTGATGGGCCGAATGGCCTCCTTCTGCACTGTAAATTCTATGATTCTATGATTCCTAATTTGCTCAATTTAGACAGGTGAATACATGGAATAGGAGCAGAAAAGACCATTGGCCCCTCAAACCTGCTCCATTCTTCAGTAAAATCAGGGCTGATTGTGTCCATCGACTCCATTTGACTGCCTTATCCCCATATCTGTTTCGATAGTCGCTGGGTCAAACTCCTGCAACTCCCTCCCCAACAGCGCTGTGGGTGTACCTACACCACGTGGACTGCAGCGGTTCAAGGAGCCAACTCACCGCCGGGGGAAAGTAGGGATGGGCAATAACTGCTGACCTGGCCAAGGAAGCGTCCACAGAAAGAGAGAGAGAATTCCAGAGGTTCACAGGCCCCTAGAACATAGAACATCAGTAAAGAAGGAGGCCATTCGGCCCATCGAGTCTGCACCGACCCACTTAAGCCCTCACTTCCACCCTTTCCCCGTAACTCAATAAGGGGCTGTTTAGCACAGGGCTAAATGAGCACGTCTTTGGACTGTGGGAGGAAACCGGAGCACCCGGAGGAAACCCACGCAGACACGGGGAGAACGTGCAGACTCCTCACAGACAGTGACCCAGCGGGGAATCGAACCTGGGACCCTGGCGCTGTGAAGCCACAGTGCTAGCCACTTGTGCTACCGTGCTGCTGGGTGAAGAGATTTCTCCTCATCTCAGTCCCCAATCATAGATTATCATAGAATTTACAGTGCAGAAGGAGCCCATTCAGCCCATCGAGTCAGCACCGGCTCTTGGAAAGAGCACCCTATCCAAGGTCAACACCTCCACCCTATCCCCACAACCCAGTAACCCCACCCAACACTAATGGCAATTTTGAACACTAAGGGCAATTTATCACAGCCAATCCACCTAACCTGCACATCTTTGGACTGTGGGAGGAAACCGGAGCACCCGGAGGAAACCCACGCACACACGGGGAGAACGTGCAGACTCCGCGCAGACAGTGACCCAAGCCGGGAATCGAACCTGGGACCCTGGAGCTGTGAAGCAATTTTGCTATCCACAATACTACCGTGCTGCCCCTATCGCTGCCCCTTTTTCCTGGAACTCCCCCCTAGTCCTTGACTCTCCAGCCGGGGGGGGGGGGGGGCGGGGCAGCCTTCCATGGACCATCCTGTCAAGCCCTTGAAGAACCTTCTGCCTTTCAATGAGATCACCTCTCATTCTCCTCAACTCCACACCTCACCAATAACAGAACAGGTGCTGAGGTGTTTCAAGTCAGTGTTGCTTTGTGCGTGAACTCACACCAGGAGACTCACTAATTGTCAGACTACACTAGTTTGCGCCTTGCCTGTGTAAATCCTGTGGTGTCATCCTGCAGAACACTTAACGAGCTCTTATCAAATTCCTCCATCTGCTGTATCAATGGAGCTGATTATATTAAGCAGGTTCGCACCTGTTTTAACGACTAGAGGACAGAACTCGATGGGAATGCGTCGGGAAAATAACTCTGCACGATTTTTTTTAAAAACACACACCCCAGCCTGAACATTGGTGGAAAGCCTCTTTCTATCTGTGTGTTCCCCCTCCTTTGTCCTGCTGGTTTCAAACATTCAGAATCAGCCGCTGAGCGACCTCTGTGCAAAGACAAGCCGATTCGAACAACAGGACCAGCTTCAGATGGAATTCTGCTAATTTGGCGCCTTTTTTCTTAAAACAAAAAGTGAAAGCTGTCTTTCAAAATAGAAGAAAGCGTCCCCATGATGGCTGCCCTGCCCAGTGGGTTAACTGCACCATTGCGGTGCGGCATTGAGCCCGTAAGGAGCAGCAAGACCACTGGGTCAGTCCCTCTTTGATCTGTGCCCGCTGCAATGATCAGTTTGTATGGGGCCGTTGTGATTGGTCTCCGAGCTCCTAGGAGCGAGAAGAGGAAAAGACATTGTTCCACGTTGGCGCTCTTGATTTTCCACTGGCAGAGGTGTTGGTAACACGGCGACACTACAACTGATGTCCCATTCCAGGCTCCAGGAAAGAGGTGAAGACTTTGCCGAGAGCATGGAGGGGATTTTTGGAGTCACAGAATCTCTACAGTGCAGAGTGAGGCCATTCGGTCCTTCGAGTCGGCTCTTCTGAAGCAGCACCCTACCTAGGCCCACTCCCCCTCTATCCCCACCAAACCATTAGACATTAAGGGGCAATTTATCATGGCCAATCCACCGAACCTGCACATCTTTGGACTGTGGGAGGAAACTGGAGCACCCGGAGGAAACCCACGCAGACACGGGGAGAGCGTGCAGACTCCGCACAGACAGTCATCCAAGGCCGGAATCGAACCTGGGACCCTGGAGCTGTGAAGCAGCAGAGCTAACGCCCCTTCATTGGAATGGTTCCAGGGGTGAGGCATTATAGTTACCCTGGGTAGGCTGGACAGACAAGGTTGTTATTCTTAGAGCAGGGACAAGGCTAAGGGCAGATTTGATAGCAGTGTTTTGCATTTCGATAGAGTAACTAAAGGGAAACTGTTTCCGACGATTGAAGGATGAATAACTAGAGGGTAAAAGCGGGTGCTGGAAACTGAAACAAAAACAGAAAATACTGGACAATCTCAGCAGGTCTCTGGAGAGAGAAGGGAGCTAATGTTTCACATCTGGATGACTCTTTGTCGAAGCTGGAGAGAAGTGGAAATAGGATGAGAGTTATACTGTTGTGAGGGGAGTTGCGCGTGGAGCAGCGGGGCTGGGTAAACACTAATTTAAAGTGATTGGCAAACAAAACAGAAATGAAATAACAAAGACTTATTTACATAACCTGGTGTTGTAAGACTTCTTACTGTAACAAGTGGAAGCAGAGATTTGTCAAGACAAATGGGGGATTTAAAACTGGTTGGGAAATAAAAGTAAAATACTGCAGGTGCTGGACACCCGAAATAAAAACGGGTAATACTGGGAAGATTCAGCAGGTCGGGCAGCATCGGTGCAGAGAGAAACAGAGTCCAATCTCGCTCTTCTTCAGTTGGAGAAGATGGAGTTGTTTTCCTTGGAGCCAACGAGACCAAGGGAAGATCTGCCAGAGGTGCACAAGATAGTTGAGAGAAATAAACCTGCAGAGTTACAAGGATCGATTGGGGGAAAGGGGACTGACTGGATTGCTCTACAGAGGGCCAGCATGGGCTCGATGGGCTGACTGGCCGACCCCTTTACTGTACTGACAATGACTCTATGAGCGGTTAAGATAAATGAAAAAAGTCTTACATTTATATAGTGTCTTTTGCAACCGTCAGACATTTCAAATCGCTTTACTGTCAATGAAGTACTCTTTGCCGTGCAGTCACTATTGCAGCAAAGGAAATGTGGCAGGCAATTTGTGCACAGCAAGCTCCCATACACAGCGATAATGATCAGATAATCTGATTTTATGATGCTGATTGAGGGATAAATATTGGTCAGAGCACTGAGAATAACTTCCCTACTCTTCTTCACAATAGTGTCTTAGGGCGGCAGGTTGGCACAGTGGTTAGCACCGCTGCCTCACAGTGCAGACACGCTGGGCTGAATGGCCTCCTTCCGTACTGTGGGGATTCTACGATTCCATGTTTAGCAGAACAGCGATCTTTGCAGCTACAGGAATTGGGTGACCTCCAACCCAGCTGGAAGAGATCTGTCCTGCCAGAATGTCGCTGTGGCTCCGAGCGCCCAAACCTTCCCTTGGCACGGTGTCTCGGTCATGTGAAGGTAGCTCAGTCTCTGCCTGTCCATTTGAGAGGCAGTTAACTCCGCACTTCAGTTGCCTCATTGCTTTCGTGGCCTCGCACAGCTCCGTCACCCTCATGCATCGCTGGTGCGTCCTGAAGCTCTCGATCTCACCCTCTCCCTCTGGCCTCCTCCTCACTGCAGGATGTGACTGCCACAGAGACAATTATTCCCACCTTTTCCCCCAGTAAGAAGGCTGAGGTGCAGGTGAGGGCGAAAATTCACCTCTCAGCAGGAAGCCCAAGGTATCGAAAAAAGAGAAGTGAAAACTCCGCTTTTAATATCGAGTGCTGCCAGAGCTGCCGAATTCAACTCCAGATTCAGCTGGAGATTTTAAACCCACCCTTACAGGGTGACTGTTAAAAAAACTCACGGCACACCTGGTTGGAAATACACGCCAAGTGTTTTATTCTTATTTTGGATAGTCCAAGTGTTTTATTGCTACCACCACATATTACTTAAGACAGTCAGCAATGTGATTAACTCTTAAATGCCCTCTGAAATGGCACTACAAAACAATCAGTTCAAGGACAATTAATAATCTTCATCTTTATTTTCACGAGTAGGCTTACATTAACACTATAATGAAGTTACTGTGACAATCTCCTAGTCACCACATTCCAGCGCCCGTTCGGGTACACTGAGGGAGAATTCAGAATGTCCAATTCACCGAACAGCATGTCTTTCAGGACTTGTGGGAGGAAACAAGAGTATTGACAGTCAGAGAGATCTAGGTGTACAGGTCCACAGGTCACTGAAAGGGGCAACACAGGTGGAGAAGGTAGTCAAGAAGGCATACGGCATGCTTGCCTTCATTGGCCGGGGCATTGAGTATAAGAATTGGCAAGTCATGTTGCAGCTGTATACAACCTTAGTTAGGCCACACGTGGAGTATAGTGTTCAATTCTGGTCGCCACACTACCAGAAGGATATGGAGGTTTTAGAGAGGGTGCAGAAGAGATTTACCAGAATGGAGGGCATTAGCTATGAGGAGCGGTTGAATAAACTCGGTTTGTTCTCACTGGAACGAAGGAGGTTGAGGGGCGACCTGATAGAGGTCTACAAAATTATGAGGGGCATAGACAAAGTGGATAGTCAGAGGCTTTTCCCTGGGGTAGAGGGGTCAATTACTAGGGGGCATAGGTTTAAGGTGAGAGGGGCAAGGTTTAGAGTAGATGTACGAGGCAAGTTTTTTACGCAGAGGGTAGTGGGTGCCTGGAACTCGCTACCGGAGGAGGTGGTGGAAGCAGGGACGATAGGGACATTTAAGGGGCATCTTGACAAATACATGAATAGGATGGGAATAGAGGGATACGGACCCAGGAAGTGTAGAAGATTGTAGTTCAGTCGGGCAGCATGGTCGGCACGGGCTTGGAGGGCCGAAGGGCCTGTTCCTGTGCTGTACATTTCTTTGTTCTTTGTTCTTTGAAACCGGAGCACCCGGAGGAAACCCGTGCAGACACGGGGAGGACGTGCAGACTCCGCACAGACAGTGACCCAAGCCAGGAATCGAACCAGCGGCCCTGGCGCTGTGAAGGAACAGTGCTAACCACTGTGCTACCGTGCCGCCCAGGAGAGATGTGATAGCACTGGAAAGGGTGTAGAGGAGATTTACCAGGATGTTGCCTGGGCTGGAGAGTTTTAATTATGCAGAGAAAATAGATAGTGTGGCGCTGTTTAACCTTGGAGTAGAGGAGGCTCAGATGTATGATTGAGATGTATATAAAATTATGGGGTGGCCCAGTGGTTAGCACTGTTGCCTCACGGCGCTGAGGACCCGGGTTCGATCCCGGCTCTGGGTCACTGTCCGTGTGGAGTTTGCACATTCTCCCCATGTTTGTGTGGGTCTCACCTCCACAACCCAAAGATGTGCAGGGTAGGTGGATTGGCCACGCTAAATTGCCCCTTAATTGGAAAAGCAATAATTGTGTACACTAAATTTTTTAAAAAAGAGATGTATAAAATTAAGAGAGGCACAGATAGAGTAGAGAGGAAGAAATGTTTCCCCTTGGTGGAGGGATCAAAGAGGGGGGGGGGGAATAGATTTAAGGTTAGGGGCAGGAGGTTTCGAGGGGATGTGAGGGAAAACTTTTTTCACCCAGAGGGGGGTGGGAGTCTGGGACTCGCTGCCTGAAAGGGGGGTGGAGGCAGAGACCCTCGTAACATTTAAGAAGTATTTAGATGTGAACTTATGATCCCAGGGCAACTGCTCGGCCCAGGACCGCAAGAAACTTCAGAGAGTCGTGAACACCGCCCAGTCCATCACACGAACCTGCCTCCCATCCATTGACTCCACCCACACCTCCCGCTGCCTGGGGAAAGCGGGCAGTATAATCAAAGACCCCTCCCACCCGGCTTACTCACTCTTCCAACTTCTTCCATCGGGCAGGAGATACAAAAGTCTGAGAACACGCACGAACAGACTCAAAAACAGCTTCTTCCCCGCTGTTACCAGACTCCTAAATGACCCTCTTATGGACTGACCTCATTAACACTACACCCTGTATGCTTCATCCGATGCCAGTGCTTATGTAGTTACATTGTGTACCTTGTGTTGCCCTATTATGTATTTTCTTTTATTCCCTTTTCTTCCCATGTACTTAATGATCTGTTGAGCTGCTCGCAGAAAAATACTTTTCACTGTACCTCGGTACACGTGACAATAAACAAATCCAATCCAATCCAGGGCAGACAAGGTTCTGGGCCAAGTGCTGGAAAATGGGATTAGAATAGATAGGTGCAGGCTCGATGGGCCGAAGGGTCTTTTCTGTGCTGAATGACTCTCTGACTCTAATATTCACCATGTTATTCAGACTGTATTAGTCACCCCCATATCGACATTCCTTCACTGTGGCTGGGTCAGAATCCTGGAACTCCCTCCCTAACAGCACTGTGGGTGTACCTACACCACGTGGACTGCAGCGGCGCAGGAAGGCAGCTGAGCACCACCTTCACAAGGGCAGTCGGGGATGGTCAATAAATGCTAGGCCTTGCCAGCGATGACCAGATCCCATCAAGACTAAGAAAAACTTTTGGGAGTGGCAGACATCCATGAAGATGTTGGCCTTCCAGAGAGAGGTAACTTGGTGGCTGTGGCATTGCACATTGACCTGCTCCCCTGGGAAAAGGTCCTGTTCCAGGAAGCCGCAGGTGAGGGTGAATGAAGTGCAAGACTTGAGCTTGATTCAGCCAAATCGGAACCAAGTCCCCATGTGGGATTCGCCACGTGATTGCCGGTGCGCGCAGTGCCAAGAAACACATGGCCATTTAACGCACCTCGCGTTGTACAAGGGGCCTGAACGCACAGCCAAGGCTGCACATAGCCCCGTTTAGTACAGTGGGGAGCTCGCTGGAACTCGCTCACCAGTGTAACGAGATATCAGGGCGCCAGTTTTAAATGGTGTCCCCGATCTCCGAGGACCCCGATCCGATCCCCGACCTCCCCCCCTCCCCCAGCCCGAACGTACTATGGGAGGGTCCCGGCTCCCTACAACAACCACGGAGGGCACCCCTGATCTGATCGTGTGTGCCCAAACAATGTCACCTGGGCACCTTGGCAGTGCCAGGCTGGCACCCATGTGGCATTGCCAGGATGCCAGTGCCATGGTGCCCAGGTGGCAGCAGTGCCAGGGCACCACCCTGCCCAATGGCCATGCAGCTGGGGGCCTCCGATCCTCTGGAAGACCCCCGTGTGTGCAGTTCTGTCTGGTCCCCGTTTGTGCTGAACGGCATTCACCCGAGGTCTCCGAGGTGGTGGGGGTGAATCCTAAAGCTTCCGGTATCTCGGGAATCTACACATTCGAGTGAGATTAACTGTCTCGGTGTAATATGCAGATTTGGCAAAAAAAATGATCTTGCCAACAATGGGCAGGATTTACATTGTGACGTCTCGCGAGATCATGTTAGATCTCGCGGGGCGTTGCGGGCCAGGAAAATCCCAGAAGGGGGGTGGTCTCCCGGCATTTATCGGCCACGCTGTGCCGTGGCGAGCTGCTTTCCCAGTGCAGCCTGCCCGTTGGATCGCGCCCAGGTGAAGCACCTTCTAAGAAGCTGACAATCACCGACCAAGCAGTGAGTAGCTCTCTTATCAGAGATGAAGTCTGGCAATGGGTGGAGCTCTTCAGTTTCACTGATCAAAGCCTTCCCAGTACGAAGTCTTACAACACCAGGTTAAAGTCCAACAGGTTTGTTTCGATGTCACTAGCTTTCGGAGCGCTGCTCCTTCCTCAGGTCTTAGGTTCCTCAGGTTTAATAAAGCCTTCCCAACCTACCAGTTTCACTGAAGAAACTCTTCCTGCCGAGTATTTACCTCGCTCAACCTGGCAAGTTGCTGACAGGTTAGGAAACAGGTGCACTGGGTTGGCACAGCTGGAATCAAGGATGAAAACCAGAACTTAATAACCGATTTTAAATGTAAATACCCCACCTGTAACTGCCCATTCACCTTCAAACCCCATCCCAGTGAAAGCTGGAAAACGGCAGAATGATGTCAGGATACCGACCGATGACCCAATGAAATCTACCTTCCTTTGCCTGGGAACTCTACCCCCTAGGGGCAGCACGGTAGCATTGTGGATAGCACAATTGCTTCATAGCTCCAATGTCCCAGGTTCAATTCCGGCTTGGGTCACTGTCTGTGCGGAGTCTGCACATCCTCCCCGTGTGCGCATGAGTTTCCTCCGGGTGCTCCGGTTTCCTCCCACAGTCCAAAGATGTGCAGGTTAGGTGGATTGGCCATGATAAATTGCCCTTAGTGTCCAAAATTGCCCTTAGTGTTGGGTGGGGTTACTGGGTTATGGGGATAGGGTGGAGGTGTGGATCTTGGGTAGGGTGCTCTTTCCAAGAGCCGGTGCAGACTCGATGGGCCGAATGGCCTCCTTCTGCACTGTAAATTCTATGAAATCTATAACTCTAGCTGCACCCTTCCAGAATGTAGCAATGAGGCTTACAACTATGGGCGTGTACCCATAGCCCGCAGTCTCATAATTTGCACTCGTACATCTCCTCAATTCTATCAACAAATCTGGCACTTCCCCACATGTACACCTACCAAACCCTTACACCTCCTGGTGTGTACCCCTATCTATACTGCTCCTTGTCTCTGTCCGTGCAGCTCTGGATGTGCATTTACACTGGTGCTGGTGTACCCATATTGCTCCTGGTATGTATTTATACTGTTCCTATTATGTACCAGCAACGGCAAATATTCAATCAGGTACAATTCACCATTTATCGATGCCGTTAACATTTACCATTTTAGATTTTGAACATTTTTCTCCAGTGCAGATATCATTCTGAGATGAGATATGAAGCCAAAGTCTTTTCCTTTGTGTAAATAATGAACTTTTCCCTCTTCTATTGGATTATCATGAAACACTAATCTTAACTGCGACAGCCTCTTGAACAGCGGCCTTCAAACAATCTCCAGGTCAACTGCTAATTCTGGTATTCATGCTTTGGGTGTTTTCTCAATACCCAAACGTACCAATGTTACAGATGGTTTCAAAGATATCTACCGTAGCAATGAATGAGAGGCTTTCAGGCAATCTGCATACCTCTGACACACAGTCATTCAATTTTCAGCATAACTATTTGCTCCATCTTTTTTTGGCCCCTGTGCTGGTGAAAGGGAAACATACAAAGATACAAATTCGGAGCCAGGAAGAGGCGATTAGGCCCCGCGAGCCTGCCCTGCCATTCAGTGGGATAATTGCTGATCTGATTGTCATATCAACCCTACATTCCTTTTATTTTAAATTCAGAGTACCCAATTCATTTTTTCCCATTAAGGGGCAATTTATCGTGGCTAATCCACCTCGCCTGCACATCTTTGGGTTGTGGGGGCGAAACCCACGCAAACACGGGGCGAATGTGCAAACTCCACACGGACAGTAACCCAGAGCCGGGATCGAACCTGGGACCTCGGCGCCGTGAGGCAGCAGGGCTAATCCACTGCGCCACCGTGCTGCCCGACTCAAGCCGACATTCCTGCCTACCCCCCCCCCCCCCCCCCCCCCCCTCCCCGATTACCTTTCAGCCGCTTGCAAATCGAGAATCTATTTACCTCCATATTAAAAATATACAAAGACTCTGCTTCCACCGCCTTTTCGGGAGGAGAGTTCCAAAGGCTTCTCCTCATCTCTGGCTTAAATGGGCGACCGATTGTTATAAGCAGCGATCCCAGTTCTAGATTCTCCCACAAGAGGACACATCCTCTCCACACCAATCCTGTCAAGGCCCCTCAGGGTCTTAAAGGTTTCAATCAAGTCACCTCTCATTTCTAAACTCCAGCGGATACAAGCTTAGCCTGTCCAACATTTCCTCATAAGAGAACCTTCCCATCCCAGGTATTAATCTGGTAAACCTTCTCCGAACTGTCTCCAACGCATTTACATCCTTCCTTAAATAAGGAGACCAATACTGTACACAGTTCCTCCAGATGTGACCTCACCAATGCCCTGTATAACTGATGTGGAGATGCCGGCGTTGGACTGGGGTGAGCACAGTAAGAAGTCTTACAACACCAGGTTAAAGTCCAACAGGTTTGTTTCGAATCACTAGCTTTCGGAGCGCTGCTCATTCACCTGAGGAAGGAACAGCGCTCTGAAAGCTGGTGTTTGAAACAAACCTGTTGGACTTTAACCTGGTGTTGTAAAACTTCTTACTGTATAACTGAAGTATAACTTTCCTACATTTGTATTCAATTCCCCTCGCAATTCCTCTCCACCTCGCAAAGAGCCCTACTTGGCCCTGCAGTCCTTGGTTCAGAACCATTTATCCCAAGTGAATAAAGTAAGGGAGCCAGAATTCCTGACATCAGGATCAAATGAGGTGGTTAAGATGATCAAAGGCTACCTCATGGCGCCGAGGTCCCAGGTTCGATACCGGCTCTGGGTCACTGTCCGTGTGGAGTTTGCACATTCTCCCCGTGTCTGTGTGGATTTCACCCCCACAACCCAAAGATGTGCAGGGTAGGTGGATTGGCCACGCTAAATTGCCCCTTAATTGGAAAAAATGAATTGGGTACTCTAATTATTTTAAAAAAGATGATCAAAGGCGTTGAACGCGGCACTGTCCGTGTGGAGTTTGCACGTTCTCCCCGTGTCTGTCTCTGGTGAGAAGTGAGAGGCTTCCTGTTACGGCTCCGGTCTTTTCAAACAACATCCATGGTGTTATTATCCTGCGTGGGCTCGAGAGCAAAAGTCATCTGTTATCCTGTTCCAGCAAAAACCAGATGAAGTCAATTGTGTGATATGTGGTCTGTGCACACTTTTAGTCCTTTATTTTCCATGTGCCGCTATCCATGTGGCTCAGGGAAGGGAGTGTATTTTGGACACCCCTTGTCTCATTGGCAGTGAAGATGATTGGAGCCACAGCTGGGTGATGGATGGATGGTTGGCTTGGCGTTGGGTGGTAGGGTTAGCGATTGCCCCCCCCCCCCCCAGTTAAGAGGTAATTGTATTGGTTTTTTGTTGTTTTTTCTCTCCGTTGATGGCCTGGGCAGGTTATGTATCCTTGGGAGGTCTGGCTTCCCTCTGGCTTTTCCTTGAGTTGGTGTGTTTTCGGTAATGACTGGCGGCACACGCTGAGGTGGGCTCGGTTTATCCTTGATTATTTCTGTGCCAGCTTGGGATTTTTTCCCTGAGGTTTTTTTTCTTATTCTCTTCACCTGGGTGAGCAGCGTACTGTTACAAATCCTGGTTTGGTTCCGTGGTCCATGGAAGATTGCCCTTATTATACCGGGGAAGGTGGGGGGGAGTCACCCTCTCGCAGGGCACCCAGTTGTTCGGTGTCTTGACGATTCTTCTCTTCGGGGATGGGGTCTGTACTTTAGTTGATATCCTATTGCACCCCTATTGTTGGGAGACGTTGGCGACACTGATCATAATCCCAAAATATAGTTGCTGGTCCAATCAGTGTATTTGTCTGGAACAATGTTGGTTCTGCACTGAGACTGAGATTGGGGTAGTGTTGCGTTGTGTAATATCTATGCAATAGCCCTTTAGGACAGTGGTTCTCGTGTTTATGGGTGAGGATAAAGAATCCGCGATTGGGTCCTGCGGGGAGTAAAGGCCGGCCTGGTATTGGGGCGAAGGAGAGGGCGGTGTGTCATTGGTGCCTCTGACATTGCTGGAGTTGAGGGAGGTGTATGTTGGTGCGTGCCCGAACATACTGCGGAAAATTTATCCTGAACGCTCGTGGTAGGTGTGAGCAATCGCCACCGTAGGAAGGTGTGCACCATTTTACCACCTTTTCATGGCTTTACCCTGTTTCTCCCTTCATGGTTTAGCACAGGGCTGAATCGCTGGCTTTGAAAGCAGACCAAGGCAGGCCAGCAGCACGGTTCAATTCCCGTACCAGCCTCCCTGAACAGGCGCCGGAATGTGGCGACTAGGGGCTTTTCACAGTAACTCCATTTGAAGCCCACTTGTGACAATAAGCGATTTTCATCTCATTTTTCATTCCTCTGGTGGGGCTTTTTGAGGTATCAAGTGATGTGTAATGATTGTACTGATCCAGTTCTATTGCTGTTCTCCTGTCCCCCTCTGTATTCATGTATGTTGAGCTAGCTCTTCTTGCGATGCTGAACCACTCCTGTGGTTCTGTTGAGTTGTTTGTTAAAATGTAAAATGTCAATAAATAAATGTTTAAAGCATTATTCGGGCTGATGTTAGGAAGCACATCTTCACACAAAGGGGGCTGGAAACCTGGACCTCTTGCCCACAAAAAGCTTTTGAAGCTGGAAGGGTCAAATGAAACAAAGCTGCTTTGATGCTTGTAACAGAGGATGTGAAGCCAAGATGGGTGGATGAAGTTAAGATCAGCCATTGAAATGACGGGACAGGCTTGACTGGCAGAAGGGTCTACTTCAATCTGCTACCCAGCTTTTACCCATTCCAAGACCAAGGAGTCAGGAATGTGGCCTTGTCTTTAATTTTTGATTTGAATGTGGAAAATTCATTGCAATCCTCAGGAGTCATAATGATTAATAATTAACGGCGCTGCATAATAAGAGGCACAGTAAGTGGCCAAACTGATTTTTGTAGAAACAGAGATACATTAGGTAGCTGCTTTTCGGGTAAACCTGCTCGAAAGTGGGCAGGTGGAACCCCTATTCGGCACGTTATGCAGGAGGGTTAAGGTATGTGTGGAATCATGGAGGCTCAATAATAAAAATATTGTTTATTGTCACATGTAGGCTTACATTAACACAGCAATGAAGTTACTATGAAAATCCCTAGTCGCCACATTCCGGCGCCTGTTCGGGTACACCGAGGGAGAATTCAGAATGTCCAATTCACCTAACAAGCACGACTTTCGGGACTTGTGGGAGGAAACCGGAGCGCCCGGAGGAAACCCACGCAGACACGGGGAGACTCCACACAGACAGTGACCCAAGCCGGGAATCGAACCCGGGGCCCTGGCGCCGCAAAGCAACTGTGCTAACCACTGTGCTATCGTGCTGCCCGTACAGCAGAGAATGAGGCCATTTGGGCCACCATGTCTGTGCTTGCCTTTCGAACGAGTTAGATTGAGGGGACGTTTGGGCTGGATGGAGAAATGTTTACTCCACACTCTACCCCATTGCACACACGTTAGAACTCAGATTGAGAGTTGCCAGCGCAGTTCGCAAACTCCAAGCCTAAATCTATCGAGTTGCCAGTTCTCATGTATTGGGCTTTCTAAAAGCTAATGAGATTTTATTGAGTTGCTTGTATTCCAAAAGACTTCTTTTTAGCATCAATCCCAGCTTTCAGCTGGACGATTAATTTTATTAATTCACATCTGTCCACAGGCGTTCACAGCCAGTGGCACAGTGCATGCTGCCCCCTCCCCCTGCATAATATAACAAAGACGGGGGTCCCTCCAATACTTTTGGAAGGTTTCTTTTGTCTCAATCTCCCTGAATTGCTCTGATATCCTCCATCTCCTTATACATAACTGCATCTTTACTGCAATACATAGTTTCCAGTTTGAACTGCAATAAGTGTGGTGTTTCTAAGTCCCATCAGGGTGACCCCTAATAGTGCCAAACAGTAAGCCACTGGAATGAGGGATGGGGTGGGGGGGGGGCACAGTGACTACTGTAGACAGCTTGGGAGTTGGTCAAGGGTAAAGGTAAACATTGCAGAGGGAAAGAGGAACAATTTCCCAAATCATGTGATTTGAAAAAGGACTTTGATAGTTCCCGAGGAGGTTTGTCTTTATCATTGGCATTCCCAGAGATGGTGATTTTCCACAAAGGTTGGGTCTGCAAATGAAGCAAGCTATTCGGAACAATCTGGAACAGTTCAACAGACCTGTTAGCTGCAGCGATCTGGAACGGTTCCAGAGCTGGTTGGTGAGAAGTAGCCCTAGAGTGCTGGGTTAACTGCAACTAATCTGGATTGGTTCTAGAGTTAGGATAACTAGAAATAATTCCACAATGCTTCCAGTGGTTTTTTGATTACAAGATACCAGGGGCGGGATTCTCCGTGAACCGGCGGGACGAGCAACTCCGGTGAGAAGGAGTGGCGTGGACCACTCCGGAATCCTCCGCACCTTCAGGGGCTAGGCTGGCCCCGGGAGTGGTTTGCGCCACGCCAACCGGCACTGAAGGGCCTCCGCGGCCGGCGCATGCGTGGGAGCGGCAGCATGTGCTGGCGTCTTCCCCGCGCATGCGCAGTGGGGGTTCACCTCCACGCCGGCCATCGCGGATCGTTACACCGTCCGGCGTGGAGGAATAGAGTGCCCCCATGGCAGAGGCCCGCCCGCGGAGCGGTGGGCTCCAATCACAGGCCAGGCCACCGTGGGGGCATCCCCCCGGGGCCGGATCCCCCCGCGTTGCCCCCCCCCCCTCCCCCAAGGACCCGTGAGGCCACCCGCGGAGCCAGGCCCCGCCGGTAAGTACCTGTCGTAACATATGCCGGCGGTACCCGCCGAAAATGGGCAGCCACTCGGCCCATCGCGGGCTGGGGAATCGGCAGCGGCCCCCCGACCGGCGCGATTCCCTCCCCCCGCCAAATCTCCGGTGCCAGAGAATTCGGCAGCCAGCGGGGGCGGGATTCACGCCCCCCCCCCCCCCCCCCCCCCCCCGCCGATTCTCCAACCCGGCGGGGGGGGCGGAGAATCCCGCCCCAGAATGCCAGGGAATTTGGCGCACTTCCATGATCAGGAACAATTCAATTTTCACGTTAGCTGCGTATACCGTGCACTGCTCTCTAATAAAGAGCAAATTACTGCGGATGCTGGAATCTGAAACAAAAGAGAAAATGCTGGAAAATCTCAGCAGGTCTGGCAGAATCTGTGGGGAGAGAAAAGAGCGAACGTTTCGAGTCCAATGACTCTTTGTTATAGCTGACAAGCTTTGACAAAGAGTCATCGGACTCGAAACGTTAGCTCTTTTCTCTCCCTACAGATGCTGCCAGCCCTGCTGAGATTTTCCAGCATTTTCTCTTTCGTCCGACTGCTCTCCAATGTTGGTTCTGAATGAGGAATCTGAAACAGTTCCAGAATTTGGTGAGCAGTATAAACTTGGCATCATTCTTTAAAAAAAAAATTTAGAGTGCCCAATTCATTTTTTATCCAATTAAGGGGCAATTTAGCGTGGCCAATCCACCTAGCCTGCACTTCTTTTGGGTTGTGGGGGCGAAACCCACGCAGACACGGGGGGAATGTGCAGACTTGGCATCATTCTTGAGGCTTATTAACTGCACAGATCTAGACCTGCAGTGACGGGATGTACAGGCAGCTAGTCTTGGACCAATTCGAGAAAGCAGTAACAGCCTAAGTTAGCTGGCTCTGTGCCTTTAATGGCTTATTTAGTTATAGCCCACGTATCCAAACTCAGCATTGTCACTTGTGAGGGTGGACTTTTAAATATACCGCAAGACGAGGTGTTTGAACTTTCCCACTAATAATGACAAATGTGTTTTTAAACTAAAATGCAAATACAGATCGGCAGTCAGGCAGATGGTAAAATAAAACACACAGCACAATGTTGAATTACATGGATGTAGTTAATTAAAAATCAAATCAGCATGTCAATTAGAAGAAATTGGTGAAGGGGTGTCGTACTAAATGATGTACCTTTATCTCGCATAGCAATTGTTTATATAGTCAACAGCGAGGGGGCCTTATCGAGGTATATCGCCTGACCAGTGCTGTCATTCCTGACCATCACTTCAAATAAAACCGTGACAATGGACGGAACAAACAAAACATAGGTAGTTTTTTTTTCATTGATATCACAAACTTTGGGCTGGATTCTCTGCCGGCGGGATGCTCTGCTTGCCGGCAGCCCGGGGGTTTCCCGACCGCGTGGGGCTGCCCCAGCCGGCGTAACCGAGAATCCCGCCGGCGGGTCGAGGCAGAAATGCGGCGGGGGGGGGGAGAATCCAGCCCGTTGTCTTCATTCAAAGATTCGGGGGAGACATCAGGTGGACAACCAGGTAGTGCAGGGGAGCTAAAACCCCTGGAATCATTTTAGAAGTGGAGCAGTGGCTAGCAGCGCTACCCTCTGAGCCAGGAGCTCTGGGTTCAAGTCCTACTCCAGGACTTGATGGCCAAGCAACCTGTCCCAGGAAATTCTAGCAACAGGAGTGGTTTTGTGCTCTGCCCCGCCTCGTGTGACGATGGACAGATGGATGGAATCATTTTTTTCTTTAAATTTCCAATTCAGGGACAATTTAGCACGGCCTAAGCACCTACCCTGCACATCTTTGAGTTGTGGGGGTGAAACCCACGCAGACACGGGGAGAATGTGCAAACTCCACACGGACAGTGACCCGGGGCCGGGATCGAACCTGGGTCCTCGGTGCCGTGATGGGACGGAATCATTCAAGTAGTGATGGGCGATGTAGGAAGCGTGTGTGTGTGTGGGAGGGGGGTAGAGGAGCTGTTGGTTTTTTTTTCCTGCATGGGTTTGTTAAATTGAGCTAAATGCTGGCCCCTCCTCTGTATCAATCATGCGAGCTCCAACATTTAGTAACTCTTTTCCTCTGTAATTGAAGGCTTGGTGTTGATCTAATAGATCAAGGGAGAAAATATCATCTTCAGAGAATGGGGGGATTTGGTATTGAAGCGGCGGAATCCATCTCTGCACAGTCAGTACCCTCTGCAAACTGCTGCGATTGCTTCCAGCAATGTGTTGGAAACAAAAATATCCAATGGGAGAGAAAAAAAAAACCCCCGCACAGCAGAGTTTTAACATAACATGAGCTTCAGTTTTAAAGATTCAGAGCTAAGCCTTAAGTTTGCTTCAGAGACTGGATGCTGTGTTTGGATGACCTACATACAGCCTTCCCCAAACTCACGCATTAGAAAAAAAAAGCTAATCAGGACACTGCTTCCATCTGCAATCCCCTCTGCCTGAGAGGCTGCTTCATCCTGTTCTCCACCCCAGTCATTTCCCAGGCAGCTTTGGTGACAATGAGATGATGCACTTAGGAAACAAGTCATGGAGAATGGTGTATAACAGCGCTGTATGAAGAATGGTAGCTGATGCTGCCAGTGTCTATCAGATCACTTCTGTAGCGCCATGTGATGTGAATCGTTCCATTATAGAGGAACTTATGCAAATTTCTTTCCCAGCTCAATTTTAAGATGCTGAGAAACTTAAACCCAAAGGGCCAAAGAAAACGGATCAGAAATTGGGCCATTTTCTTCCATATGGCAAAGGGATCTATCCCATCCCCCCCCCCCCCCCCCCCCCGCCCCAAGGTTCCCCCTCCCCCTTCTAACCCGCAGGGGATTTGAAACAAACCTCTT